>NC_084631.1:42974098-43164098 GCF_033978795.1 Nerophis ophidion
GTACAAATAGTCACTGGTCAGGTCCACCAGTACAATTAGTCACTGGTCACTGGTCAGGTCTCCCAGTACAAATAGTCACTGGTCACTGCTGAGGTCTCCCAGTAGAAACACTCATTGGTCAGGTCCCCCAGTACAAATAGTCACTGGTCAGGTCTCCCAGTACAAATAGTCACTGGTCACTGGTCAGGTCTCCCAGTACAAATAGTCACTGGTCAGGTCCCCCAGTACAAATAGTCACTGGTCAGGTCCACCAGTACAATTAGTCATTGGTCACTGGTCAGGTCTCCCAGTACAAATAGTCACTGGTCACTGCTGAGGTCTCCCAGTAGAAACACTCATTGGTCAGGTCCCCCAGTACAAATAGTCACTGGTCAGGTCTCCCAGTACAAATAGTCACTGGTCACTGGTCAGGTCTCCCAGTACAAATAGTCACTGGTCAGGTCCCCCAGTACAAATAGTCACTGGTCAGGTCTCCCAGTACAAATAGTCACTGGTCACTGGTCAGGTCCCCCAGTACAAATAGTCACTGGTCACTGCTGAGGTCTCCCAGTAGAAACACTCACTGGTCAGGTCCCCCAGTACAAATAGTCACTGGTCACTGGTCAGGTCTCCCAGTACAAATAGTCACTGGTCACTGGTCAGGTCCCCCAGTACAAATAGTCACTGGTCACTGCTGAGGTCTCCCAGTAGAAACACTCACTGGTCAGGTCCTCCAGTACAAATAGTCACTAGTCACTGGTCAGGTCTCCCAGTAGAAACAGTCAGTGGTCAGGTCTCCCAGTACAAATAGTCACTGGTCACTGCTCAGGGGTCTCCCAGTAGAAACACTCACTGGTCAAGTCTCCCAGTACAAATATACAACTAGTCACTGGTCAGGTCTCCCAGTAGAAACACTCACTGGTCAGGTCTCCCAGTACAAATAGTCACTGGTCGCTGGTCAGGTCTCCCAGTAGAAACAGTCAGTGGTCAGGTCTCCCAGTAGAAACAGTCACTGGTCAGGTCTCCCAGTAGAAACAGTCGGTGATCAGGTCTCCCAGTAGAAACAGTCGGTGGTCTGGTCTCCCAGTAGAAACAGTCAGTGGCCAGGTCTCCCAGTAGAAACAGTCGGTGGTCTGGTCTCCCAGTAGAAACAGTCAGTGGTCAGGTCTTCCAGTAGAAACAGTCAGTGGTCAGGTCTCCCAGTAGAAACAGTCAGTGGTCAGGTCTCCCAGTAGAAACAGTCAGTGGTCTGGTCTCCCAGTAGAAACAGTCAGTGGTCAGGTCTCCCAGTAGAAACAGTCAGTGGTCTGGTCTCCCAGTAGAACCAGTCAGTGGTCAGGTCTCCCAGTAGAAACAGTCAGTGGTCTGGTCTCCCAGTAGAAACAGTCAGTGGTCAGGTCTCCCAGTAGAAACAGTCAGTGGTCTGGTCTCCCAGTAGAAACAGTCAGTGGTCAGGTCTCCCAGTAGAAACAGTCAGTGGTCAGGTCTCCCAGTAGAAACAGTCAGTGGTCAGGTCTCCAAGTAGAAACAGTCAGTGGTCTGGTCTCCCAGTAGAAACAGTCAGTGGTCAGGTCTCCCAGTAGAAGTAGTCAGTGGTCAGGTCTCCCAGTAGAAACAGTCAGTGGTCAGGTCTCCCAGTAGAAACAGTCAGTGGTCAGGTCTCCCAGTAGAAACAGTCAGTGGTCAGGTCTCCCAGTAGAAACAGTCAGTGGTCAGGTCTCCCAGTAGAAACAGTCAGTGGTCAGGTCTCCCAGTAGAAACAGTCAGTGGTCAGGTCTCCCAGTAGAAACAGTCAGTGGTCAGGTCTCCCAGTAGAAACAGTCAGTGGTCTGGTCTCCCAGTAGAAACAGTCAGTGGTCAGGTCTCCCAGTAGAAACAGTCAGTGGTCTGGTCTCCCAGTAGAACCAGTCAGTGGTCAGGTCTCCCAGTAGAAACAGTCAGTGGTCTGGTCTCCCAGTAGAAACAGTCAGTGGTCAGGTCTCCCAGTAGAAACAGTCAGTGGTCTGGTCTCCCAGTAGAAACAGTCAGTGGTCAGGTCTCCCAGTAGAAACAGTCAGTGGTCAGGTCTCCCAGTAGAAACAGTCAGTGGTCAGGTCTCCAAGTAGAAACAGTCAGTGGTCTGGTCTCCCAGTAGAAACAGTCAGTGGTCAGGTCTCCCAGTAGAAGTAGTCAGTGGTCAGGTCTCCCAGTAGAAACAGTCAGTGGTCAGGTCTCCCAGTAGAAACAGTCAGTGGTCAGGTCTCCCAGTAGAAACAGTCAGTGGTCAGGTCTCCCAGTAGAAACAGTCAGTGGTCAGGTCTCCCAGTAGAAACAGTCAGTGGTCAGGTCTCCCAGTAGAAACAGTCAGTGGTCAGGTCTCCCAGTAGAAACAGTCAGTGGTCAGGTCTCCCAGTAGAAACAGTCAGTGGTCGGGGCTCCCAGTAGAAACAGTCAGTGGTCAGGTCTAGACAAGAGTCTAAAAAAAGCTAACGTCCCAACTAATGATTAAAATGAGCTGCTTGCTAGTTGAACTAAAGACCTTCCTTTGCAACGCCATCAAAGTTTGCTGATGGGATTTCTGACATTCAAATATCATGTTGACTCTTTTCCGTGATGTGGCTCAGGTGGAAAGGAGTCTAAGACCTCGTGTCTCCCCAAGACCAGATGGCGTGTCTCAGGACCGTCCATTGAATGTTGAAAGGAGGGCGGTGAGGGCACAGGTGGTGGGAGGAGCAGAAAAGAAGGTGACAAAGTGAGGGACAGGTGCAGGTGCTAATCCTCTGGCGTGACTCCCATCTTTAAAGCCACTAAGGCCTGAGTCATCCTTCCAAAGGTTCTTTCTGCAAACTCATCCTCTCGCCGGCACTTGAGTGGAGTCAGGAAGCCGAGGCAGACATTACATCTATTTATAAGTCCTGCTAGACCCGGGGGCTACGAGGGCAGATGTGCAGGAGGACAAGATTGGCGGGGAAAGTGATCACCTTTGTTTCTTTGCCACTGCAAGGGCGTCACCTCAAGTGGCAGCACTACATGTCACACCATATGACACTTTCATAACACTACATGTCACACCATATGACACTTTCATAACACTACAGGACACTTTCATAACACTACATGACACTTTCATAACACTACATGTCACACCATATGACACTTTCATAACACTACATGACACTTTCATAACACTACATGATACTTTCATAACACTACATGACACTCTCATAACACTACATGACACTTTCATAACACTACATGACACACCACGGGACACTTTCATAACACTACATGACACTTTCATAACACTACATGACACTTTCATAACACTACATGACACTTTCATAACACTACATGTCACACCATATGACACTTTCATAACACTACATGACACTTTCATAACACTACATGATACTTTCATAACACTACATGATACTTTCATAACACTACATGACACTCTCATAACACTACATGACACTTTCATAACACTACATGACACTTTCATAACACTACACGTCACACCATATGACACTTTCATAACACTACATGACACTTTCATAACACTACATGATACTTTCATAACACTACATGACACTTTCATAACACTACATGACACTTTCATAACACTACATGTCACACCATATGACACTTTCATAACACTACATGACACTTTCATAACACTACATGATACTTTCATAACACTACATGACACTCTCATAACACTACATGACACTTTCATAACACTACATGACACACCACGGGACACTTTCATAACACTACATGACACTTTCATAACACTACATGACACTTTCATAACACTACATGACACTCTCATAACACTACATGACACTTTCATAACACTACATGACACACCACGGGACACTTTCATAACACTACATGACACACCACATGACACTTTCATAACACTACATGACACATTACATGACACTTTCATAACACTACATGACACTTTACATGACACTTTCATAACACTACATGACACCTTCATAACACTACATGACACACCATATGACACTTTCATAACACTACATGACACACCATATGACACTTTCATAACACTACATGACACACCATATGACACTTTCATAACACTACATGACACATTACATGACACTTTCATAACAACTACATGACACTTTCATAACACTACATGACATGTTCATAACACTATATGACACTTTCATAACACTACATGACACTTTCATAACACTACATGACACCTTCATAACACTACATGACACACCATATGACACTTTCATAACACTACATGACACATTACATGACACTTTCATAACACACTACATGACACTTTCATAACACTACATGACACGTTCATAACACTACATGACACTTTCATAACACTACATGACACCTTCATAACACTACATGACACACCACATGACACTTTCATAACACTACATGACACTTTAATAACACTACGTGACACTTTCATAATAATGACACACTACATGACACTTTCATAACACTACATGACACTTTCATAACACTTTCATAACACTAGATGACACCTTCATAACACTACATGACACACCACGGGACACTTTCATAACACTACATGACACACCATATGACACTTTCATAACACTACATGACACATTACATGACACTTTCATAAAACTACATGGCACTTTCATAACACTACGTGATACCTTCATAACACTACATAACACTTTCATAACACTACATGACACCTTCATAACACTACATGACACTTTCATAACACTACATGACACTTTCATAACACTACATGACACTTTCATAACACTACATGACACCTTCATAACACTACATGACACACCATATGACACTTTCATAACACTACATGACACACCATATGACACTTTCATAACACTACATGACACATTACATGACACTTTCATAACACACTACATGACACTTTCATAACACTACATGACACGTTCATAACACTACATGACACTTTCACAACACTACATGACACCTTCATAACACTACATGACACACCACATGACACTTTCATAACACTACATGACACTTTAATAACCCTACGTGACACTTTCATAATAATGACACACTACATGACACTTTCATAACACTACATGACACTTTCATAACACTTTCATAACACTACATGACACCTTCATAACACTACATGACACACCACGGGACACTTTCATAACACTACATGACACACCATATGACACTTTCATAACACTACATGACACATTACATGACACTTTCATAAAACTACATGGCACTTTCATAACACTACGTGATACCTTCATAACACTACATAACACTTTCATAACACTACATGACACCTTCATAACACTACATGACACTTTCATAACACTACATGACACTTTCATAACACTACATGACACCTTCATAACACTACATGACACACCATATGACACTTTCATAACACTACATGACACACCATATGACACTTTAATAACACTACATGACACATTACATGACACTTTCATAACACACTACATGACACTTTCATAACACTACATGACACGTTCATAACACTACATGACACTTTCATAACACTACATGACACCTTCATAACACTACATGACACACCACATGACACTTTCATAACACTACATGACACTTTAATAACACTACGTGACACTTTCATAATAATGACACACTACATGACACTTTCATAACACTACATGACACTTTCATAACACTACATGACACCTTCATAACACTACATGACACACCACGGGACACTTTCATAACACTACATGACACACCATATGACACTTTCATAACACTACATGACACATTACATGACACTTTCATAAAACTACATGGCACTTTCATAACACTACGTGATACCTTCATAACACTACATAACACTTTCATAACACTACATGACACCTTCATAACACTACATGACACTTTCATAACACTACATGACACTTTAATAACACTTAGTGACACTTTCAGAATAATGACACACTACATGACACTTTCATAACACTACATGACCCTTTCATAACACTACATGACACTTTCATAACACTACATGACACTCTCAGGTGAAAGGTAAGTTTTTTTTGTTTTTGTTTTTAGTAACCAGCAAGCACAGTACAGTTAGTAGAACAACTGCGTTTTTATTACTGTGTATTTGATAGGTGCCGTCTGAAATTCAACTATTTATTTTATATATATATATATATATATATATATATATATATATATATAAAATAAATAGTTGTGTACCTATGATGAAAATTACAGACCTCTGTCATCATTTTAAGTGGGAGAACTTGCACAATCGCTGGCTGACTAAATACTTGTTTGCCCTACTGTATATATGTATATATATATATATATATATATGAAATACTCAAGTCGGTGAATTATACGCCACCCCTCTTAACCACGCCTCCGCCCCCTGCCCCCACCCCACCCCTCCCGAAATCGGAGGTCTCAAGGTTGGCAAGTATGGTGTACTCGAATATTACGATATAGTCATTTTCTATATTGCACAGAGACAAACCTGCAATTTATCATATATATCAATATAATGAAGTGAAGGTAAAGTTGCTCTGCCCAAGCACCACATCACAACTCACCAGCAGGGGGCAGAGCAACACAAGCACCACATCACAACTCACCAGCAGGGGGCAGAGCAGCACAAGCACCATATCACAACTCACCAGCAGGGGGCAGAGTAACACAAGCACCACATCACAACTCACCAGCAGGGGGCAGAGTAACACAAGCACCACATCACAACTCACCAGCAGGGGGCAGAGCAACACAAGCACCACATCACAACTCACCATGACGGCCATGTTGTCTACACAGCAGCATTTGGGCTGGGAGAAGAAAGAAGGAAAAGTCTGTTAGCAAAAGAAACAAAAGCTGAAACAAAGCAAGCAACAAGAAGAAAAATCCCAAAGAGACTAATTTGTTTCTGGTCACAAACAACTGGTTATTAAGCTAATTAACCCAACTGGAAAAAACTAAAAAAAAAAAGAGAAGATTTTAGTTGTACTTGCGTTCTCAGGACCATTTTCAAGTTGGGGCAAACAACTGGGGAAATTAAACCACTTGACAGTTGACGACCATACCACTTGACAGTTGATGACCACACCACTTGACAGTTGATGACCACACCACTTGACAGTTGACGACCACACCACTTGACAGTTGATGACCACACCACTTGACAGTTGATGACCACACCACTTGACAGTTGACGACCACACCACTTGACAGTTGATGACCACACCACTTGACAGTTGACGACCACACCACTTGACAGTTGATGACCACACCACTTGACAGTTGATGACCACACCACTTGACAGTTGATGACCACACCACTTGACAGTTGATGACCACACCACTTGACAGTTGATGACCACACCACTTGACAGTTGATGACCACACCACTTGACAGTTGATAGCCACACCACTTGACAGTTGATGACCACACCACTTGACAGTTGATAGCCACACCACTTGACAGTTGATAGCCACACCACTTGACAGTTGATGACCACACCACTTGACGACCACACCACTTGACAGTTGATAGCCACACCACTTGACAGTTGATGACCACACCACTTGACAGTTGATGACCACACCACTTGACAGTTGATGACCACACCACTTGACAGTTGATGACCACACCACTTGACGACCACACCACTTGACAGTTGATAGCCACACCACTTGACAGTTGATGACCACACCACTTGACAGTTGATGACCACACCACTTGACAGTTGATGACCACACCACTTGACAGTTGATAGCCACACCACTTGACAGTTGATGACCACACCACTTGACGACCACACCACTTGACAGTTGATAGCCACACCACTTGACAGTTGATGACCACACCACTTGACAGTTGATGACCACACCACTTGACAGTTGATGACCACACCACTTGACAGTTGATGACCACACCACTTGACAGTTGATGACCACACCACTTGACAGTTGATAGCCACACCACTTGACAGTTGATAGCCACACCACTTGACAGTTGATGACCACACCACTTGACAGTTGATAGCCACACCACTTGACAGTTGATAGCCACACCACTTGACAGTTGATAGCCACACCACTTGACAGTTGATGACCACACCACTTGATGACCACACCACTTGACAGTTGATGACCACACCACTTGACAGTTGATGACCACACCACTTGACAGTTGATAGCCACACCACTTGACAGTTGATGACCACACCACTTGACAGTTGATAGCCACACCACTTGACAGTTGATAGCCACACCACTTGACAGTTGATGACCACACCACTTGACGACCACACCACTTGACAGTTGATAGCCACACCACTTGACAGTTGATGACCACACCACTTGACAGTTGATGACCACACCACTTGACAGTTGATGACCACACCACTTGACAGTTGATAGCCACACCACTTGACAGTTGATGACCACACCACTTGACGACCACACCACTTGACAGTTGATAGCCACACCACTTGACAGTTGATGACCACACCACTTGACAGTTGATGACCACACCACTTGACAGTTGATGACCACACCACTTGACAGTTGATGACCACACCACTTGACAGTTGATGACCACACCACTTGACAGTTGATAGCCACACCACTTGACAGTTGATGACCACACCACTTGACAGTTGATAGCCACACCACTTGACAGTTGATAGCCACACCACTTGACAGTTGATGACCACACCACTTGACGACCACACCACTTGACAGTTGATAGCCACACCACTTGACAGTTGATGACCACACCACTTGACAGTTGATGACCACACCACTTGACAGTTGATAGCCACACCACTTGACAGTTGATGACCACACCACTTGACGACCACACCACTTGACAGTTGATAGCCACACCACTTGACCGTTGATGACCACACCACTTGACCGTTGATGACCACACCACTTGACAGTTGATAGCCACACCACTTGACAGTTGATGACCACACCACTTGACAGTTGACGACCACACCACTTGACAGTTGACGACCACACCACTTGACAGTTGACGACCACACCACTTGACAGTTGACGACCACACCACTTGACAGTTGACGACCACACCACTTGACAGTTGACGACCACACCACTTGACAGTTGACGACCACACCACTTGACAGTTGACGACCACACCACTTGACAGTTGACGACCACACCACTTGACAGTTGATGACCACACCACTTGACAGTTGACGACCACACCACTTGACAGTTGACGACCACACCACTTGACAGTTGACGACCACACCACTTGACAGTTGACGACCACACCACTTGACAGTTGACGACCACACCACTTGACAGTTGATGACCACACCACTTGACAGTTGATGACCACACCACTTGACAGTTGATGACCACACCACTTGACAGTTGATGACCACACCACTTGACGACCACACCACTTGACAGTTGACGACCACACCACTTGACAGTTGACGACCACACCACTTGACAGTTGACGACCACACCACTTGACAGTTGATGACCACACCACTTGACAGTTGACGACCACACCACTTGACAGTTGACGACCACACCACTTGACAGTTGATGACCACACCACTTGACAGTTGATGACCACACCACTTGACAGTTGACGACCACACCACTTGACAGTTGACGACCACACCACTTGACAGTTGACGACCACACCACTTGACAGTTGACGACCACACCACTTGACAGTTGATGACCACACCACTTGACAGTTGATGACCACACCACTTGACAGTTGATGACCACACCACTTGACAGTTGATGACCACACCACTTGACAGTTGACGACCACACCACTTGACAGTTGACGACCACACCACTTGACAGTTGATGACCACACCACTTGAAAGTTGACGACCACACCACTTGACAGTTGACGACCACACCACTTGACAGTTGACGACCACACCACTTGACAGTTGACGACCACACCACTTGACAGTTGACGACCACACCACTTGACAGTTGACGACCACACCACTTGACAGTTGACGACCACACCACTTGACAGTTGATGACCACACCACTATCAGTTGACGACCACACCACTTGACAGTTGATGACCACACCACTTGACAGTTGACGACCACACCACTTGACAGTTGACGACCACACCACTTGACAGTTGACGACCACACCACTTGACAGTTGATGACCACACCACTTGACAGTTGATGACCACACCACTATCAGTTCATGACCACACCACTTGACAGTTGACGACCACACCACTTGACGACCACACCACTTGACAGTTGATGACCACACCACTTGACAGTTGATGACCACACCACTTGACAGTTGATGACCACAACACTTGACAGTTGATGACCACAACACTTGACGACCACACCACTTGACAGTTGATGACCACAACACTTGACGACCACACCACATAACAGTTGATGACCACACCACTTGACAGTTGATGACCATAACACTTGACGACCACACCACTTGACAGTTGACCACAACACTTGACGACCACACCACTTGACAGTTGACCACAACACTTGACGACCACACCACTTGACAGTTGATGACCACAACACTTGACGACCACACCACTTGCCAGTTGACGACCACACCACTTGCCAGTTGACGACCACACCACTTGACAGTTGACGACCACACCACTTGACAGTTGACGACCACACCACTTGACAGTTGATGACCACACCACTTGACAGTTGATGACCACAACAGTTGACGACCACACCACTTGACAGTTGACGACCACACCACTTGACAGTTGACGACCACACCACTTGACATTTGATGACCACAACAGTTGACCACACCACTTGACAGTTGACGACCACACCACTTGACAGTTGACGACCACACCACTTGACAGTTGACGACCACACCACTTGACAGTTGATGACCACACCACTTGACAGTTGATGACCACACCACTTGACAGTTGATGACCACACCACTTGACAGTTGACGACCACACCACTTGACAGTTGACGACCACACCACTTGACAGTTGATGACCACACCACTTGACAGTTGACGACCACACCACTTGACAGTTGATGACCACACCACTTGACAGTTGACGACCACACCACTTGACAGTTGATGACCACACCACTTGACACTTAGTCTCTCCTAAATAAGCAACGTTCATGAAGATCAAAGTCACACCTTTTCACACAGACTTTTGGTATACGAAATCATAATTTCAACAAAAAAAATAAAATAAAATATTTTTACAAGTAGTTTAACAGGAATAGTTGTATTTTTGAAACAATTATAGCAAATTTACCAGAATAAAGATGGAGTTTGATGAAATTAAAGTTGTAATTCGATGAGAATAAAGCTGTACTTTTACGAGATAAAGTCAATATTAACATCAACATAAGGACTAAAGGGACATCAACACAAGGACTAAAGAGACATCAACTTAAGGAGTAAAGAGACATCAACATTAGGACTAAGGAGACATCAACATAAAGAGTAAAGAGACATCAACATGAGGACTAAGGCGATATCAACATAAGGAGTAAAGAGACATCAACTTGAGGACTAAGAAGACATCAACTTAAGGAGTAAAGAGACATCAACATGAGGAGTAAAGAAACATCAACATGAAGAGTAAAGAGACATCAACATGAAGAGTAAAGAGACATCAACATTGGGGGTAAAGAGACACCAACATAAAGAGTAAAGAGACATCAACATCAGGAGTAAAGAAACATCAACATGAAGAGTAAAGAGACATCAACATGAGGAGTAAAGAAACATCAACATGTGGACTAAGGAGACACCAACATAAGGAGTAAAGGGACATCAACATGAGGAGTAGAGAAATCAACATGAGGAGTAAAGAGACATCAACATGAAGAGTAAAGAGACATCAACATTGGGGGTAAAGAGACACCAACATAAAGAGTAAAGAGACATCAACATGAGGAGTAAAGAAACATCAACATGAAGAGTAAAGAGACATCAACATGTGGACTAAGGAGACACCAACATAAGGAGTAAAGAGACATCAACATGAGGAGTAAAGAGACATCAACATGAGGAGTAAAGAAACATCAACATGTGGACTAAGGAGACACCAACATAAGGAGTAAAGAGACATCAACATGAGGAGTAAAGAGACATCAACATGAGGAGTAGAAAAATCAACATGAGGAGTAAAGAGACATCAACATTGGGGGTAAAGATACACCAACATAAAGAGTAAAGAGACATCAACATGAGGAGTAAAGAAACATCAACATGTGGACTAAGGAGACACCAACATAAGGATTAAAGAGACACCAAAATAAGGAGTAAAGAGACAACATGAGGAGTAGAGAAATCAACATGAGGAGTAAAGAGACATCAACATGAGGAGTAAAGAGACATCAACATTGGGGGTACAGAGACACCAAAATAAAGAGTAAAGAGACATCAACATGAGGACTAAGGCGATATCAACATAAGGAGTAAAGAGACATCAACTTGAGGACTAAGAAGACATCAACTTAAGGAGTAAAGAGACATCAACATGAGGAGTAAAGAAACATCAACATGAAGAGTAAAGAGACATCAACATGAAGAGTAAAGAGACATCAACATTGGGGGTAAAGAGACACCAACATAAAGAGTAAAGAGACATCAACATCAGGAGTAAAGAAACATCAACATGAAGAGTAAAGAGACATCAACATGAGGAGTAAAGAAACATCAACATGTGGACTAAGGAGACACCAACATAAGGAGTAAAGGGACATCAACATGAGGAGTAGAGAAATCAACATGAGGAGTAAAGAGACATCAACATGAAGAGTAAAGAGACATCAACATTGGGGGTAAAGAGACACCAACATAAAGAGTAAAGAGACATCAACATGAGGAGTAAAGAAACATCAACATGAAGAGTAAAGAGACATCAACATGTGGACTAAGGAGACACCAACATAAGGAGTAAAGAGACATCAACATGAGGAGTAAAGAGACATCAACATGAGGAGTAAAGAGACATCAACATGAGGAGTAAAGAAACATCAACATGTGGACTAAGGAGACACCAACATAAGGAGTAAAGAGACATCAACATGAGGAGTAAAGAGACATCATCATGAGGAGTAGAAAAATCAACATGAGGAGTAAAGAGACATCAACATTGGGGGTAAAGATACACCAACATAAAGAGTAAAGAGACATCAACATGAGGAGTAAAGAAACATCAACATGTGGACTAAGGAGACACCAACATAAGGATTAAAGAGACACCAAAATAAGGAGTAAAGAGACAACATGAGGAGTAGAGAAATCAACATGAGGAGTAAAGAGACATCAACATGAGGAGTAAAGAGACATCAACATTGGGGGTACAGAGACACCAAAATAAAGAGTAAAGAGACATCAACATGAGGAGTAAAGAAACATCAACATGAAGAGTAAAGAGACATCAACATGAGGAGTAAAGAGACATCAACATTGGGGGTAAAGAAACATCAACATGAAGAGTAAAGAGACATCAACATGAAGAGTAAAGAGACATCAACATTGGGGGTAAAGAGACACCAAAATAAAGAGTAAAGAAACATCAACATGAGGAGTAAAGAAACATCAACATGAGGAGTAAAGAAACATCAACATGAGGAGTAAAGAGACATCAACATGAGAAGTAAAGAGACATCAACATGAGAAGTAAAGAAACATCAACATGAGAAGTAAAGAGACACCAACATGAAGAGTAAAGAAACATCAACATGAGGAGTAAAGAAACATCAACATGAGGAGTAAAGAGACATCAACATGAGAAGTAAAGAGACATCAACATGAGGAGTAAAGAGACATCAACATGAGGAGTAAAGAGACATCAACATGAGAAGTAAAGAGACATCAACATGAGAAGTAAAGAGACATCAACATTGGGGGTAAAGAGACACCAACATGAGGAGTAAAGAGACACCAACATGAGGAGTAAAGAGACACACATGTGTGGGGGAAAGGGGGCGGGGGGGTATTTCCTGTAAGACAGCTGAGAAGTGACCGAGGGTTTTTATGTGACTCGTCAAAGGAGGGCGGGAACTAGGAGGGAGGGAACTAGGAGGGAGGGAGCTAGGAGGGAGGGAACTAGGAGGGAGGGAACTAGGAGGGGGTGCATCAGATGGAGGGATAAGGCAGCTGGGCCGGGAGCAGCTTGTATTGTCATCCAGTCCTTCATCAGGAGCAAGCCTGCAGATGCAAAGAGTGGATGTGGGCATGGTGATGGTGATGGTGGTCTACTTGAGGAAGAACATCCACTGTCTGCTGTCAGTCTTCAAGAGGACGGGTGAGTGGGCTGAAAGTAGGAAGGAAGACCAAGTGGGACTCTGATGAGATAAACAGCTTTGCCAGCGATCCTCTTAATCAACATAAAGCCTTAGACCTCCCGCACCAGGCGGCAAATCCTACCTGCCAGGAAGGCGGGGCTAACACACACACACACACACACACACACACACACACACACACACACACACACACACACACACACACACACACACACACACACACACACACACCTGTGCAGCGATACTGAAAGCACATCTCTATGCTCTGGTAGCCATCCTCACATCTTGACATCCATACTTGTATTCATGGGTGTCCACACTTGTCCACATACTGACAAGTCAAAGTATGCGGGGGCCATATTGATATTTTTACTCATCAAAAACAATTGTAAAAGCAGATGTTCTGTCTGCCTTGTATTACAGCTGACTAATGATTATTGACAACATGTGAGCCTTACGTAACAATATTGTTTCTTCCCATGTTAGAAATAATAGTAAGATTGTGTAACTGCAATACTTAAGATGTCAAACATTCTGCCTGCACAGAAATACTAATGTTAGTAACACATTTAACAATGTTTGTTATTCATTCATAGGTTTGTATTTTTTTTAATTCAACTAAACTTTGCATTTTAAGTATATTTAGTAGATGACTGACAAGCCAAGTAGGGGGGGCCCATTTTCATATTTTATTTCAAGAAAATGCTAAAACAGATTATATACATTTAAATACAAAACTTTGTGCCAGGGATTGATTAACGTGGACCCCGACTTAGGGGTCTTGTTCACGAGTGAGGGAAGAGTGGATGGTGAGATCGACAGGCGGATCGGTGCGGCGTCTTCAGTAATGCGGACGTTGTACCGATCCATTGTGGTGAAGAAGGAGCTGAGCCGGAAGGCAAAGCTCTTAATTTACCGGTCGATCTACGTTCCCATCCTCACCTATGGTCATGAGCTTAGGGTCATGACCGAAAGGATAAGATCACGGGTACAAGCGGCCCAAATGAGTTTGGGTCTCTCCCTTAGAGATAGGGTGAGAAGCTCTGTCATCCGGGAGGAACTCAAAGTAAAGCCGCTGCTCCTTCACATGGAGAGGAGCCAGATGAGGTGGTTCGGGAATCAGGTCAGGATGCCACCCGAACGCCTCCCTAGGGAGGTGTTTAGGGCACGGAGAAGACCCAGGACACGTTGGGAAGACTATGTCTCCCGGCTGGCCTGGGAACGCCTCGGGATCCCCCGGGAAGGGCTAGACGAAGTGGCTGGGGAGAGGGAAGTCTGGGTTTCCCTGCTTAGGCTGTTGCCCCCGCGACCCGACCTCGGATAAGCGGAAGAAGATGGATGGATGGATGGACCCCGACTTAAACAAATTCAAAAACTTATTGGGATGTTACCTTTTAGTGGTCAATTGTACAGAATATGTACTGAACTGTGCAATCTAACAATAAAAGTAGACGGGACGGGACTCTCGTTGCCGTCTTGGATCCGCTTGAACTGAACTCTCGCGGCTGTGTTGGAGCCACTATGGATTGAACTTTCACAGTATCATGTTAGACCCGCTCCACATCCATTGCTTTCGGTCCCCTAAAGGAGGGGGGTTGCCCACATCTGAGGTCCTCTCCAAGGTTTCTCATAGTCAGCATTGTCACTGGCGTCCCACTGGATGTGAATTCTTCCTGCCCACTGGGTGTGAGTTTTCCTTGCCCTTTTGTGGGTTCTTCCGAGGATGTTGTAGTCTTAATGACTTGTGCAGTCCTTTGAGACATTTGTGATTTGGGGCTATATAAATAAACATTGATTGATTGATTGAAAAGTATCAATCAATCAAAAAAAAAAAGTGACTCATAATATTATTATTTCAACATTTCAGCTTTTCTCTTTACATTTGGATTGTTTGCTCTTTTTTCTTACATTTCTTTTTTATATATGGATATTGTATTATTGTAAAATAGGAAACTTTTAAAGTGTTAGCACAAAGATGACATATGGGGCAGAAAGTGAGTGGTATGACAGTGTGGAACACAAAAGGACAGACAGGTGATAGCCAGCATCAAGACTCCCAGGTCGTGCATGAATACAAGCAACAGTTGGGGGTGGAACCAACCCCCAATCATCTAATCCACCAGGGACTAGCAAAGAAGTAGATACTATTAATCCGGGTCTGAAGAAGGGGCAACAGAATATTTTAGTGCTGGGAAGGGCGTTATTGTCTCTTCTGTTCGTGTTAGCTTTTAAACTAGCCAGCGATTTAGTGCTAGCCAGTTGATGATTTTATCAAAGTGTGTTTATCCATCACATTTTTTTGCTAGATTTCATTTCAAATGTAGTACCGTATTTTTCGGACTATAAGTCGCAGTTTTTTTTTCATAGTTTGGCCGGGGGTGCGACTTATGTGTGAAATTATTTACACATTACCGTAATATTATTTATCTCATTGACGTAAGAGACTAGACGTATAAGATTTCATGGGATTTATGGATTAGGAGTGAGAGATAGTTTGGTAAAGGTATAGCATGTTCTATATGTTCTAGTTATTTGAATGACTCTTACCATAATATGTTAGGTTAACATAGCAGTTGCTTATTTATGCCTCATATAACCTACACTTATTCAGGCTGTTGTTCACTATTTATTTAGCTTCAAACTCGCACAGGAGAGACTTTGAACCCTTCTGATTAAAAGTTATTGAAAGAGTTTTGATAAGTTCTCCGGTTTGGATTTTACGCGCCTTCAAAAAAACCCTGCGCAAATTTTCCTAAAAAATGACGTTTTTGCCTCTTTGAGCTGTAATTTGACCTACTTAAAATGCTTCAAAGTGCATGTTAAAGCTCTGTTATGCAGACCGAAAGCCATTTATCAACAACATCCAGAATCGCCGATCTGTAATTTCACCCCCTTAACATGCTTCAAAACTCACCAAATTTTACACACACATCAGGACAGGCGAAAATTGCCATATAATAAAAAACCAAACCCTAAAAATCCAAATTGCGCTTTAGCGCCTCCTAAGAAAAAACCCTGACAAAACTGCTTGTAACTTCTGTTAGGAATGTCATAGAGACATGAAACAAAAACTTTTATGTAGGTCTGACTTAGACCACGGCTTGGCAGCGGCCAAAGGCGGACCCGACCAACGCTGCTTGCAGCTTTAATTTTAAATTGCCTTTCAAATGTCTATTCTTGCTGTTGGCTTTTATCAAATAAATATCCCCAAAAATGCAATGTATACTCCAGTGAGACTTATATAGGTTTTTTCCCTTCTTTATTATGCTTTTTTAGCAGGTGCGACTTATACTCCAGAGCGACTTATACTCCGAAAAATACGGTAATATCCATTATTTGCTACGACCCAACGTTTTACTGTAGGGATGTAAGAAAATGAACATTTCACATTGTGATCAACATTGTCACTAAGGACCCGAATGAAAACGAAACCAAAGCCAGAAAACAAAATGATGCCATTTATTATAATTATTGCATTTAGGATTGTGTACAAACCTCGCTAAAATCAAGACATCGCAATTGATATTTATGATTAAATATTTATCCTTGCAAGAGTAAAACAATCCTGATATTTACCACTGGTTTAGGTCAAATACTGAAAGGCGCCACAAATGAACAGGAGGTACTTTTTTTTTTTAGAGGAACTGCCCTCACACCTTCTACAGGTGGAGCTTCCATCTTCTCCTGTGTGGTGTCATCATCAGAATGTTTGGATTTCAGGTGAATAAATGTAGACAACATGCTTCCTGCTTACGTCATAACAACAAAGTCTTTCGGAAATCGAAAATTCGATGCATCACCGACTGTCCCAGTTATTATTATTATCACTGTATTGTTAAATGTGATCGAAACTATTTATACACACACTGAAATCCTTAAACCAAGTTTAAAACCATTTTTTTAAAAATAGATCATATGAATGGACTCGGGATAAATGGTATTAAGACAAACTGGGTAAACTCCCAGCAGTAAGTATTACCATTTTAAATGAAATCTAGCAAAAAATGTGATCAATAAACGCACTTTGCAAGAATCATCAACTGGCTAGCACTAAATCGCTGGCTAGCTTAAATGCTAACATGAACAGAAGAGACATCAACGATATTCAATTGTGCAAGAATGTATATTGTGTGTCTAGTCATGCCACATAAAAAAATCTAATAAAACTTGGTATATTAAATCTGTCAACAGCATGGGTGTCAAACTCTGGCCCCGTGTAATTTCATTTGGCCCTTGAGGTAATATCAAATTAAGATTACACCTGGCCTCTGTCCCACTGCATTCACCGCTGATACTCATACTTGCCAACCCTCACGATTTTCCCAGGAGACTCCCAAAGTTCAGTGCCCCTCCCGAAAATCTCCCGGGGCAACTATTCTTCCGAATTTCTCCCGATTTCCACCCGGACAACAATATCGGGGGCGTGCCTTTAGCGTCCTATACAGCCTGTCGTCACGTCCGCTTTTCCGCCATACAAACAACGTGCCGGCCCAGTCGCATATTATATGCGGCTTTAACACACACAAGTGAATTCAAGGCATACTTGATCAACAGCCATAAGGGTCACACTGAGGGTGGCCGTATAAATAACGTTAACACTTTTACAAATATGTGCCACACTGTGAAGCCACACCAAACAAGAATTACAAACACATTTCGGGAGAACATCCGCACCGTAGCATAACATAAACTCAACAGAAGAAATACCCAGGACCCATTGCAGCACTAACTCTTCCGAGACGCTACAATATACATCCCCGCTACCACCAAACCCCGCTCCCCCAATTTTTATTTAAATTTGATCTGATATGCCATTGATATTTTTTAATCATTATTATTATAATTTGAAACTCGATTTTGCATGCGACCATACAATTATATAAGCCTTGCTTGTTTA
Organism: Nerophis ophidion; assembly: GCF_033978795.1. Lineage (NCBI taxonomy): Eukaryota > Metazoa > Chordata > Actinopteri > Syngnathiformes > Syngnathidae > Nerophis > Nerophis ophidion. Next base: position 42,993,308 of record NC_084631.1, read on the forward strand.
ATATTCAATGCAAAACTTGTTTGGGTCCCTAATAAAAGGGTAATTTGTTCAACCTTGGCCCGCGGCTTTGTTCAGTTTTAAATTTTGGCCCACTCTATATTTTAGTTTGACACCCCGCCTCTACAGTGTAATGCAACAATATTGATGTACTGGATGGTAATAAAACTATTTAATTATTCGCTATGAGAACTAATATTGTCAATTATCATGCGTAATGACAATGTAAACGATGGTACAAATACTTTGAATTTCTTATTTGTATTTTATTCATGAGAATTGAACTGGTAAAAAGATTTCAGCTTGTACTTTTTAAGCACATTCAACTAAGTATTGATAACTGCAATAATTTTGGTCAAAATATAACATGTTCATATGGTTACGTCCCTATAATAGAGAAAGAAACATCAAATATCCCATTCCATTGGGTTGAGTTTTTCCTTGCCCTGATGTGGGATCTGAGCAGAGGATGTCGTGGCTTGTGCAGCCCTTTGAGACACTCGTGATTTAGGGACATATAAGTAAACTATGACTGATGATTGATTGATTGAATAGTGTTGCCGATTTTTAAGTGCCATATTATTTCATGTGAGTGTTGAAATATGTTCATCTTCTTCTGTTTTATTTTGTAAAGGCTTAAGTGCTTTTTAATGAGAAAGGCAAAACCGAGGTTGCATTGTGTGACGTCACTTCCTGTCTAAGACACCTGTGTGGTATACGGCTATCACTCTGTAGATGCAATGTGCACAATTGATTATCTCAGTTGCTCAAACAGAAATGTCTTCATAGATGTTTGGATTGGGATATGTTGTTTCTTAATGAGGATCGCCGTTAAAATCTCCTTTTAACGTTAGCATTTGGCTAAATGTTGGCTTTCATTCCGGATAATGAAACAGATCAGAACTGGGAACAAGCTGTTGTGTGTGCCTGTAACTGTAATGCTAATGAGTAGAGCTGTGAATCCGATTCCTGCGGTAATGATTCTTTTAGAATCAAATCTCAAGTCAAAGTGATTCTCCTTTCAAACCGATTCTCGCAATGTATTATTTGATATGATAATTATGATGAAAGTTTTTGAAAACAGGTTGTAGGTAAGAAAGACTCCTTCTGGTTGTATTGAGAGGGCCTAAAAACACCTTTTGAAAATTTGATTTCTATCAAAAAAATACATTAAAAAAATTATTAGGCCATTTTAGAAAATGATGAATCAATTTAGAATTGGAGGGCAGCACAGTGGAAGAGGGGTTAGTGCGTCTGCTTCACAATACGAAGGTCCTGAGTAGTCGTGGGTTCAATCCCGGGATCGGGATCTTTCTGTGTGGAGTTTGCATGTTCTCCCCGTGAATGCGTGAGTTCCCTCCGGGTACTCCGGCTTCCTCCCCCTTCCAAACACATGCACCTGGGGATAGGCCCCTCCCACCTCCAAACACATGCACCTGGGGATAGGCCCCTCCCACCTCCAAACACATGCACCTAGAAATAGGCCCCTCCCACCTCCAAAGACATGCACCTGGGAAAAGACCCCTCCCACCTCCAAAGACATGCACCTGGGGATAGGCCCCTCCCACCTCCAAAGACATGCACCTGGGGATAGGCCCCTCCCACCTCCAAACACATGCACCTGGGGATAGGCCCCTCCCACCTCCAAACACATGCACCTGGGGATAGGCCCCTCCCACCTCCAAACACATGCACCTGGGGATAGGCCCCTCCCACCTCCAAAGACATGCACCTGGGAAAAGACCCCTCCCACATCCAAAGACATGCACCTGGGGATAGGCCCCTCCCACCTCCAAAGACATGCACCTGGGGATAGGCCCCTCCCACCTCCAAAGACATGCACCTGGGGATAGGCCCCTCCCACTTCCAAACACATGCACCTGGGGATAGGCCCCTCCCACCTCCAAAGACATGCACCTGGGAAAAGACCCCTCCCACCTCCAAAGACATGCACCTGGGGATAGGCCCCTCCCACCTCCAAAGACATGCACCTGGGGATAGGCCCCTCCCACCTCCAAAGACATGCACCTGGGGATAGGCCCCTCCCACCTCCAAAGACATGCACCTGGGGATAGGCCCCTCCCACTTGCAAAGACATGCACCTGGGGGTTGGTTGATTGGCAACACTCCTTAGTGTGTGAATGTTATAAATCTGTGTTGGCCCTGTGATAAGGTGGCGACTTGTCCAGGGTGTACGCCGCCTTCCGCTCGATTGTAGCTGAGATAGGCACCAGCACCCGCTGCAACCCCAAAGGGAATAAGCGGTAGGAATGGATGGATGGAATTTAGAATTGGAATGAATAAAAGTCGCAATTAGGTTGTGAACCTATTTTATTTTTTATGCACCGCAACTAGTCAAGCTCCAAGAACTGTCAACGTATTCTTTGCCATTTATCGACGACAGGCAAACTTTAAGGGGTGGGGTAGGAGAACACAAAGGTTTGCAACACTAGCATATATGCGCTAAAGTGCCAACATCGCACTGACATTTTACTATCCTCATCATGCTCGGTTAGCATATTTCCCGAACAAAATCAACGTGATCAAACTGACAAATACTTTATTTAAAGATGTGTTGGGAAGCCCCTCTCTTGTTAATACAAAAGCTGTCCGTCTACTGTACCTACCTGAATATTCCTTTCTTAACAGCTTGTGTCAAGGTCCATGACGAGCAGAAGAGGGTGTCGGCCTCACCACACTTCCAGGAGAACGTGTTCATCGAGGGCAGCAGGCCTCAGTTCCTGGAAGACCTGCACTCAGAGGCTCAGGAGGGCTTGAAGATACAACAGAAGGAAGGTAAGTGGCATTTATATGGCTTGTTGAGTTTTATACTTACTGTTGATTTGCTTTCTAAAGAGCACGAGAGTGGAGTGAACTTTGCTGAAGATGAAAGCCTTGCTGTAAGTTTACCAGTGAAGAAATGTCACCAATCCTCCTCCTCTTCTACTCTTCTATGTGTTTCATCCAATTTCTTTGTGCACCGCAGTCGTCAGACACGGCACATCCGGAACAAGATTGTAACTCCAAAGATGAGGGGGGCTCACTGGAATGGCAATCCAACTCAGGTATTACTGATACTGTGTCCACAAGATCTGCACTCACTCGCCAAGGTATGGTATCGCTCTTAGAGGCAGATTTATGAGTAAAGCTCTTTACTTCATTCTGTCTTTTTTAAAAGGTTCGACATTCAAGCCTTTGTACCCCGTGAAAAGGTTAGATAAGAACAAAAAGAGGAACAGGAGGACAACCATCATGGGTATTCCCAACCAGGTGCAGAAAGAGCTTGGTAGGTTTAAGAGTCACACTGTATCCAGCAGCATATTTAATGGAGTTTTAAAAGTGTACACTTTTCCCAGCATTACACAGAGGTTCTACCTTCCAGCCAGTTGTTTCTACCAACAACAACCAATCAGATGTTTTCATCCTTCCAACTTTTGATGGAGGGACTCCAGTAGTGACCAAGCAAGGAGCCAGGGTGCACCTTTCAGACCTGGAGGTAAGTATTTAACATACCATGCCGTTTTGGTTTTTGGCTTCTTATGGATCCCTGATAATTTCTCAACTCTAAAGCAGGTAACTGGTGATAAGCAGCAAACGAGAAAGCATCCTCAGGAAGTCTACAAGGAGGAAGAGCCCTTAAACCATCAAGAATTTGGATCCCATTGCTATCGCTCATCTGACCTCAGACCCAAGTCTGTTGTGGTCCCTGGCATGACTACTTTCACTTCCTGTAACCCTTCAATGAGTAGCTTCCTCTGGGAGCTCCAGGTGAAAATAATAATTATAGGATGTAGTATGTGTCCTTCCTTTGCATTAAACTCATTTTCTTTTCCCAGGGTCCAGTGATGTCCATATCTCCTCAGGCTTCTTATCTATCTACAATCATCCCAAATGCGGTGTTGCCAGCCTCGATTGAAGTCATCGAGATAGACCTCAATGGTGTCAATGGTGCTCACACGGCAATCAAAACTAGTCTAGCATCTTTGGACTCAACGGTCAGCCCTTTGCTCTCTAGAAGATCAGATGGTTTGCACATAGAAAATTCTTCCAACTCTACAACAGAGGTTTGCAATGCACAAAAAGTGGACCTCAAAGTGCAGGAAAGAATTGTGAATTCTAAAGAGGATCAAGAATTTGCCAGCCTCCACACATCAGTCGATCTCATTAGCAGAAACAGGGAAGCACACAAAGATCCCGAGCCTGACAATGATGCAAAGAAAAAACGCAATTCCACCCGAAGCCTGTCAATCACCAAGACTAGGCAACCTCCAGCACCGCCACGAAGATCCAACTCCCTTCATTGCAATAAGATCAGGACCGATACAAAGATTCAGGTGGATGACAAATATGTCAATGCTTCTCAAGGGTTAACAAGTACTATAGCAGACATAGCATCAACAGAGCAACTAAAATTAGAAACAAACAATATCCCAAACCCTGTATCAAAGAGCTCTCCAAACCCCACAGAAGTTTCTGCTGGTGAGGCTAGAAACTCTTTGTCAGAAATCCACCCACAGAAAACTCCCTCAGAAGGTGACAAATTCGAGCGCACCATGTCGCCTTCCAGTGGCTACTCCAGTCAAAGCGGCACTCCAACGCTGTCCCCTAAAGAGATCACCCACAGCTCTCCAGATAAACACAAGAAGAATCCAGCTAAGCCTGAGAGATCTGTGTCTCGAGCCTCATCCTCAGCTTCTCCTTCCTTGTCACTTGCCTCTTTATCATCTGGTACATCGGAAGTTATTAGCTCAGGTATTTCTTGTTTAGCCCAAATTTCAGCTAAAGATCCCACTTCAACTTCGAAAATGGAAGAGTTGTTGGATATCCCACCGCCTCCGAAAGTCAAAGCACCATGTCCTCCACCCCCCGAGACGTGGGCACAGAACAGTCGCACCATTGAGCTCCTGTGTGGTCCAAGCCCCAAAGTCAGCAAAATACTGCAGGAATCCAGACCGATAAAGGAAAGCACGGGTAAAGATGAACACAGTCAACTAAAATGGGAAGACCTACATGTCTCCAAACCATCAGAAAGAAATTCTAAAACTGAGAAATTGTCAGCAATCAATTCTGAGGATGCCCATGAGGATCAAGAGTGTTTAATTACAAAACAAAAGACATTTGTAGTTCAGACAAGGGTTGAAACACCAACAAAAGTACAAAGACAAGAGAGCTGTTGGCCCACAGTAAAAGACTCTGATAGTTGTGAAATCTCCCCAAACACCAAATTGTCTCCCGTTATGAATAACCCGCAGACAGAAGATGTGGTGTTGACAGAGTCCTCATTGGAAACATCTGTTGGTGAGAATGAGGTGGGCCCTAATGAAGTCCTAGTAACTTTTATAGAACCTCAAGGGGTTCATGAGGCGATAGTGTCAACGTCTGCTCCACCTGATCACCAGCTAACACCTCCTCTTTTGAGAAAGTCACCTCCCATCTCAGAACCACTCGTTGATTTAGACAAAGTACAGAAAGAGATCCTCAACATAGAATCCTCCTGGCCACCTCCTCCGCCTCCTTTACAGGGAGATTATATTTTTGATGGAGCAAATGAGTTGGACTTTCTTCTTCCGCCTCCGCCTGACGTGAGGGATGATGTTTCAGCTGTGATGGAGAAGTGCAGCACAAAGATAGATGATCTGGACAAACCAATTACACCACTGGAGGAATTTGTTCAGTTAATTCAGGACTCAAGTGAAGGATCGACATCTGAACCACCCGATCCAGTCTTGCGCCCTGTTGTAGTTGTAGACAACAAAGATACCGACACTGTTTTATCTTGTCCAACATCTTCATCCATTAGCCCACCCTCTGTAAAAACATCTTCCAGCCGTTTCACCAAGCGCCGCTCTCTGGAAGTTGAAATCCACTCAACTACTGAACATTCTGTCACGGCCAGACTCCCTTCTCCAGTTCCAACAACTTCACCGATGGAGAACCTTACAGCTGGCGTGGTTTTCCGAAGACCACCCAATAGTGCACACAAAGAAAACCGGAGCAAGGAGCTGCTGGCTCGCCACAAAAGTGCACCCATTCCCAAAGAGGACGCGAACATACCACTTGTCACCCCCTCTTTACTTCAGATGGTCCGCCTAAGATCCGTCAGCACAACTGAGGACAGCGAGGCAGCTATCACGGAAGACGAGTCAATAAAAGAAGGAGCTTCAGTTCAAAACACTTGCAGGCAGCAGAGCACTCCACAAAAGCCCATCCGTAAATCCATAACATCGCCGCCTCATGTGGTGAAAACATCTGTGACACCCAGCACCCCTTCCATGCGTTTACAAGAAGCCATTCGTATAAAAACCGCAGCCCTGACATCAAGAGAGGGTCTGCCATGTCGGCTAGGGATGAAAACATCGTACCACTGTGCCAACGAATCAGGGATTGTGCCCCTTAAAACCTGTGAAGCCAATGACAAACAGCAGTTCCACACTTCCACTGCGAGCTTCATCTTTTCCAGGAGCACCAAAAGGGCTTTTGAAGACCAATCACCAATCTTCAACCAAACACACAGGTTGAAGCCTGACAGGGTTCCCCCACCAGTCGCAAGGAAACCATCTCCCAGCGGTGTTAGTTTTGCCATCGGTGATCCACTAGAACATTCCAAAGGAATTGCACTACCAGAGACAAGTAAGGATCATTGATATCTGAATCAGATTATCTCATTAGGCTTTTTCTGACTGTATCGCAGTGATGTCATGGCTTCTAAACTCTTCTTTTCTCTCTCTCTCTAGCAACAAGAGTGACTGCAGACACAATTGAAACACTGTTTTGAAAGCACTTTGCGGTAATTCGCCGAGACAACCCACAGGAACAAGCAAAGCCTGCGAGCAAAACTGCAATCAAGGGCCGCCATTACTGACACTCAAGACTTCAAAAGCCTTAGCCTGCAACAGCCTTCCAAATGTATTTATGCAAATCAGTACCCCCCACATTCTTCTGATAGTATTTTTCTAAGCGTCAATCCAACAACGACCCTCAGGATAAAATTTGTGTACATATGTTGTGTAAATATGGTTTGAGGGCGCTCCCCGGAGGTAGGTAGCACTCACTTCAGTGTGCTTTTGTACAGAGATTTAGAGACGAAGGTTTGCTAACATAATGAACATACATGAGAGGAGATGATTGTGGAAACAAAGAGCTCATTCTCTGCTTTAGTCTTTTGTTTGTTGGGTATTCACTGTGATAAAGGGAAAGAAGAAGTTGTGTCATTTAAAACAGAAGCACTTTTGTATAGGTACAAATGATCAACTATTAAAATGCTTTTATCATACCACCGTCACTTGTCTCCTGCGTGTGATAAAAAGACACATTTTGAGATACATTTATGCAAAGCAGCAATCCTATTATTTATTCATGTTTGTGTCCCATGAGGACAAGGACCAGATAGAACTGCACCACAGTCACAAGACACTTTTTTTAGTTCACGTGATTTCTTTTGTTTGTTAATCATGATATGAAAGACCCATAAGTATATTTCTGTGCAATGTTACCCATGATGCCACCGCCTGAACAGTAGAATATTTTCAATACAGATCTGTGGTGCGTAATTATGAGCGCGTAAAGTCCCAATATTTTCATTGACAAGTCCACACCTTCTTCCCTTTTCAAAGCTTGCATCATTAAAAGACTATCCGTGTCCAACGGCATCCCAGAGCAGCGTTGTTCCCATGGCAACTTGTTGATTAGTGTACTCTTGTGATACGGCTTGCAGGTGAGGTGGAGTACCTAACTGATGTTACCTCCTTTCAGAGTCTTACATGTGATTCCACCCAGTTTGGTCATCAGCATCTTGTCTTTCCACTGAGCTGCACACTCCTCAGAGATCTTCAGGTCTACCTAGGAAAAAAACACAGTAACGGTAAAACCATAACTTAAGTCGCCATAATCCCACAAACATACTTGTAGTTTCTCCCAGATTTTCTTCTTTGGGTTAAGTCTGTCCTCTGGTTTCCCCGCCTCGTATCCTTCCACAAAGACCCGCTCTCCTGGTGAGGAACCCTGTGGAGGGTCGAGTGGCTCCACTCTCCTGGGCTCGCCTTCACTACAAAGGACGCAAAGAGCTGAGTGGGAGGGTGAGGTCGGAGGGGTGACAAGCAGAAAGAAGCGTCACCCACATGGAGGCACAGAGCAGCATGGCTTGAGACTCGATCCCGCGCATCTTCTGGGGTTTGAGGTTACACAGCACCAGCACACATCTGTCCTGCAAGTCCTCCTGGGAGATGTAGGCCACCAGCCCGCTGACAACCGTCCTGGGCTGCGCCTCCCCAACGTCGATCTTCTCCAGGAAGAGCGAGTCAGCATCTGGATGCTTGGGGTTGGATATGAAAGTACATGTGAGCGCATCCCAGCTGCACTTTTACAATTACTTGCACACAATAAACATTGGAGTTGCTTCATCCTTTGACCATCATGTCCTGGTGTTTCCAAAACCATCACAAGGGGAAGGAAATTCTAGATTTCATTGTCATTTGTACGAGGTTTGTTTTTAAAGTGAGCCTGAGTGTGAGAGAGTTTGTAATTGTGTATTTCTCCATATATTGTTGAGCTGTTTTAAAAAAAAGTATAATACTTAATAAACAAACATTTGTATTGAACAAATTGTCCAGTCCCAAGTTATTAAAATCTTGATATGTCTACACTTAAAGACAAAAACTTCTATGTCTGCCATTAGTTGCGATGAAATATGATCATTTGACAAGCTCTGCTTCTACCACTTTAAATGCATAGCTGACATAAAATGTAAAACACATTAAATCAAGGTAAAACTCTTCAACTTTTCCTGCATGCTTTGGATGGTGCAAAGGTAGCGCCATCTGGTGGACAAAAAAAATCTATGAGTGATTAATTAGAGGAGTCCACTAAGGCAATGCAATTAAACACAACTGAGTGTTTGAATCGATTGACAGTCCTAACTTAACGGTTTGAAATTATTACTGTCCTTTTTAATTTAAATCAAAAATACTGATACTGAATAGTTTCTTTTGAGTTTTTTTTTTTACTTCTGGGTTTCCCCTCAATGTAGTTTCAGTTTCAGTTTCAGTCTAACAAAAACATATTCAAACATAGATCACGATTCAAAAATGAATAACATGACTGAAACAGGCAGAAGCAAAAAAGCTTATATGCCCAACATAACATTTTTACATTCAATTAAGTTACCTTTTCTAATAATTCTGCAACACAAAAAGAAATATAGTCATTCAGCATCCACATTCAAGCTGCCCCCCAACAAATAATTCAAAAATATGTACCTACACACATGCACTTTTTTGTAAATACATAAACATACATACCTTCTAAATACAACATTTAACCAAACAAACTAGTTCACATAACTTTTCAAAATATATTGTGACATGTTCTTTTTTAAATTAAATACTGAGTCACTAATTTTTATTTCTTTACCAAAAGAATTCCACAAATGAACACCGAGAACAGATAAACATCTACGTTTAACAACTAGTCTTGCTTTTGGTCAAATAAACTTGGATTCATCTCTTAGATTGTATTTGCTGGTCTGTAGAGAGAAGTACTTTTGAATTCCTTCTGGAAGAGTATTTATTTTTGCTTTGAACATTATCAGTGTTATTTTATAATAAACAATATCTTGAAATTTCATAAGTTTTGATTTAACAAATAATGGATGGGTATGGTCATAATATCCTGCTTTGTTTATTAGCCGTACAGCTTTTTTTTTTGCAGCAAAACAATATCATTAGTTATGGTTTTAAAAGTGGTTCCCCAGAGTTCTACACAGTATGTCATGTATGGAAGTATCAAAGTATAATAAATTGTTAACAAAGAATTATAATTAAGTAATTCTTTAGTTTTATACAAAACACCAAGTGTTTTTGATATATTTGTTTTTATATCATTTACATTTATTTAGTTGATCGTGGAAAGACCACCACAGCAAAATGAAAGCCGCCACACCTTAAAAATGAAAAGGATATAATGTATTGTAGCATACAGAAGTCCAATGCTCTTTTTAACTTTTATTACTAATCCTATGCTAACAACCAGCCCAATTCCAACACGTATTCGCCGGGGAAGGCGCGGCGAAGTTGGGAGAGTGGCCGTGCCAGCAATCTGAGAGCTACTGGTTCAATCCCCACTTTCGACTAGGTTGTGTCTTTGGGCAAGACACTTCACCCTTGCTCCTGATGGGTCCTGGTTAGCGGCTTGCATGGCAGCTCCCGCCATCAGTGTGTGAATGTGTGTGTGAATGGGTGAATGTGGAAATACTGTCAAAGCACTTTGAGCTCTTTAAAAAGGGGTAGAAAAGCGCTATACAAGTACAACCATTCCCTACTGTGCTTCCCGAAACACACAACACTTCCTCATTCTTCACCTATCCCCTTTCACTTCACATCAATAACACATGAATATGAACACTAATACACAGTATGAGTAGATATGTAGCGCAGTATTGACTAGTGATGTACCCAACGTTTGGCCTCTGGAAGCGAATGTTGCGACGACGTATGCAATAGACACAAAAATGTTTTTCCGCAGAGTGGCAAGACATTCTGAGTGGACTTTTGTTGAAATGTATTTACCGTATTTTTCGGACTATACGTCGCACCGGCCGAAAATGCACAATAAGGAAGGAAAAAAACATATATAAGTCGCATTTTGGGGGGAAATGTATTTGATAAAATCCAACAGTAAGAAAAGACATTTGAAATATGATTTAAAATAAGTAAAGAATAGTGAACAACAGGCTGAATAAGTGTAGGTTATATGAGGCATAAATAAGCAACTGCTATGTTAACCTAACATATTATGGTAAGAGTCATTCATCCATCCATCCATCTTCTTCCGCTTATCCAAGGTCGGGTCGCGGGGGCAACAGCCTAAGCAGGGAAGCCCAGACTTCCCTCTCCCCAGCCACTTGGTCTAGCTCTTCCCGGGGAATCCCGAGGCGTTCCCAGGCCAGCCGGGAGACATAGTCTTCCCAACGTGTCCTGGGTCTTCCCCGTGGCCTCCTACCGGTTGGACGTGCCCTAAACACCTCCCTAGGGAGGCGTTCGGATGGCATCCTGACCAGATGCCCGAACCACCTCATCTGGCTCCTCTCCATGTGGAGGAGCAGCGGCTTTACTTTGAGTTCCTCCCGGATGGCAGAGCTTCTCACCCTATCTCTAAGGGAGAGACCCGCCACACGGCGGAGGAAACTCATTTGGGCCGCTTGTACCCGTGATCTTATCCTTTTGGTCATGACCCAAAGCTCATGACCATAGGTGAGGATGGGAACATAGATCGACCGGTAAATTGAGAGCTTTGCCTTCCGGCTCAGCTCCTACTTCACCACAACAGATCGGTACAACGTCCGCATTACTGAAGACGCCGCACCGATCCGCCTGTCGATCTCACGATCCACTCTTCCCTCACTCGTGAACAAGACTCCTAGGTACTTGAACTCCTCCACTTGGGGCAGGGTCTCCTCCCCAACCCGGAGATGGCACTCCACCCTTTTCCGGGAGAGAACCATGGACTCGGACTTGGAGGTGCTGATTCTCATTTCGGTCGCTTCACACTCGGCTGCGAACCGATCCAGTGAGAACTGAAGATCCCGGCCAGATGAAGCCAACAGGACCACATCGTCTGCAAAAAGCAGAGACCTAATCCCAGAGTCATTCAAATAACTATAACATATAGAACATGCTATACCTTTACCAAACTGTCACTCCTAATCCATAAATCCCATGAAATCTTCTTCCTCGATGTGGCTTCTAAACAACTCTGCCAACTCCAAAGGTATGTGCCGCCTCCTCTTGTCCTTTTCTGCTGCATATTTCACTACGTCCAGCTTGTAATCTGCAGTACATGATTTCCTTTTCAACGCCATTTTTGTTCAGCCCTTCTCACTTTTTATAAGTTACTGCCAATCATGGAATGATGCATTTTAAAAGCTGCGGCAGTAGCAGATAGCAGTTAGCATCCCATGACCCACGATGCACTTCTGCCATTAACCTCCCCCGCCGAATTCTAATAGGTTGACGTGTGTGTGACGACTGCTGACATTTTTTCCGTCTCTTCCGCGAATAAGATAAATAATATTGTTTGATATTTTACGGTAAGCTGTTAATGATTTCACACATAAGTCGCTCCTGAGTATTAATCGCACCCCCGGCCAAACTATGAAAAAAACTGCAACTTATAGTCCGAAAAATACAGTAATATTCAGAACCCAATAAAAGAAAAATCCATCCGTGGTTACGTCTTACATGATTGTGAACGTTAGGCATCATTTTTTAAAAGGGCAGTTGCCCTTGAAGAAAGTCGTCTTTCAGCTAAACTGAGAAATCATTCAACACTTCATTTGCAAGGCACTTTCCTAAACTCAAAGGTGCCTTACCTTCTCCACACTGATGATCTTTCCCACCCGGATATCCAGTTTAGACGGCACCAGCTCGTCTTCCTCTTCTCCTCCTTCTGCCTTGGCCACCTTTCCTGCTCCTTCTGTGTCCACAAAGGGTTCATGTCAAGCTAGCTGACCTCCTACCATTCTTTTGCTGTAAGAGTCAGAATACTGACTGGTCTTCAAAGAGTTCGGGTAGGCGCTGTTGGTAAGTTTGCGGAGTTCGGCAGACTCAAACTTCTTCCTGATTGGCTCCAGCAGCCCGTTGAGGGCCGCCTCCACAGAGGCTTTCAGGTCTCCAGGGTGAATCCGCTAGCGAGAGATCCAGAAGCAACACGTGAGACCTGTTCAGGAGATTGTGCAGGACAAGATGGTACCTCCTCGGCAAAATCCTGCTCCACCTCTTCATAGGCAGTGTAGACTTTGTCTCCACCCCACTTGGCGTCCCGTTTGATGGAGAACTCTGAACACACGCACCTACATTACATTCTGTTCAGTAATGAGGGGATGAACACAGAAACACCAGTGTTTTCTACCTCCACCAAGAGGGAAGAGCACAAATTTAACAAAGGAGAGGAGGCCGTTGTTCTGGATGTTTCCTGGCTCACAGAAAGCTTTTTTCAGCTTCTTCTTCAAGTCTTCCTTGGAGTCCAGCAGGTCGATCTTTGACTCCTTTCAACACAAAATGACACATTAAAAATGTGCAGACACACACTTAAAAAATATATATTTACAATAAACAAAGTCCATTGAAAGATTTCTCAGGCTTTTCTGAGATTGTCTTGTCCGATGCCTAAATTTGCAGAAGCTTTTTCAGAAAGTTGCAGCAGAAGTTGCATGTTTTGAGGCTCATTTATTCAACAACAATAACTCAACTCTTGATTTTATGGATTTGTTATAAATGGGTTATACTTGTATAGCGCTTTTCTACCTTCAAGGTACTCAAAGGTTATCAATGTTTTAAATGTTTCTTGTAACAATTATTGTCAAACAAATACTGTATTGATGCTTTACTCGTTTTATAAAAGAAAACACTTGATGGCAGTAAAAGCACATAATCAGGGCTCATTGTCAAATGACTGTACTTAATTTACGATAAGTAATAATTATATTTACAAAAAGAAAAACTACTAAAAGCTTCCTTATTGTCCATATTGTCGTTGACAAGTTTCGTCCATTCTTTGTGTATGTTTACACTTGAAAAGTGTGTGTCCATCTTAAACATTCATTTATGATCCAACACATTTAGCCTCGCACGCTAGGAGCATTTGTGAACTGTTGAGAGCCATCCATAGCGCTACTTTTTTTTGTAGGCAACTGAGAGACCATGAGGGATGATCATCACACTTCAACATCTCTAACATGTAAATTGCCTCCCAAAAGGCTTAGTGCAGGGGTGCCCACACTTTTTCTGCAGGCGAGCTACTTTTCAATTGACCAACTCGAGGGGATCTACCTCATTTATATATATCATTTATATTTATTTATTTATGAAAGAGACATTTTTGTAAACAAGTTAAATGTGTTTAATGATAATACAAGCATGTGTAACACATATAGATGTCTTTCTTTCACAAAGACAAGAATATAAGTTGGTGTATTACCTGATTCTGATGACTTGCATTGATTGGAATCAGACAGTAATGATGATAACGCCCACATTTTCAAATGGAGGAGAAAAAAGTGGTCCTTTCTGTACAATACCACATGAAAGTGGTTGGTTTTTGGCATCTAATTCATCCAGCTTCCATACACTTTACAAGAAAAACATTGGCGGCAAATTCCGTAGCTTGCTTAATTGACGTTCACGGCACCCGAGGGTCTTGTGAGATGACGCTGGCTGCTGCCAGTTCATTATTATGAAAAAATGACAGAGAGGAAGGCGAGAAACACTTTTTATTTCAACAGACTTTCGCGCCGTCCCTTCCGTCAAAACTCTAAAGGCCGACTGCACATTTCCTATCTTCACAATAAAAGCCCTGCTTCATACTGCCTGCGCTAACAAAATAAGAGTCTCGGAAAGCTGGCGTGCACAAGTGATGTGCACGCCAGCTTTCTGAGGGATCGCTTGTGCACGCCAGTTTTCCGAGACTCTGTATTTAGTTAGCGCAGGCAGCATGAAGCAGGGCTTTTATTGTGAAGATAGGAAATGTGCAGTCGGCCTTTAGAGTTTTGACGGAAGGTACGGCGCGAAAGTCTGTTGAAATAAAAAGTGTTTCTCGCCTTCCTCTCGGTCATATTTTCATAATAATGATCTTGCAGCAGCCAGCGTCATCTCACAAGACCCTCCGGTACCGTGAATGTCATTTAAGTGACGTCTTGGTGAAGATTGATGATCACTAATTTTTAGGTCTATTTTTTTTAAAAGCCTGGCTGGAGATCGACTGACACACCCCCCGCGGTCGACTGGTAGCTCGCGATCGACGTAATGGGCACCCCTGGCTTAGTGTCATAGACAAGAACAGGAAGTAGGCATCTCTGTGATATGATCAATAAAGAGTTGATACATTATTACATGTTGTTGTCCCTGGTTCGCCTACACAATAGACAAGCTAAGTTTTAATTAGACAGTTGATCAAACAAATTTAATTGTTACAAAAAATGATGCTGATTGGCCAAAAGGTGCTGGGAAGTTGTGGGCATTGGACAAAGTTGCGAGGCCGCACACAATCTGCGTGGATAGTTTGAAGTGGCGTTATGGAGAAATCCTGGAGAGACTGAAAAAAAACCTACTTCTTCTGAGGAGCTCATCTTGGCACCCGTCAGTCCAGGTACCATGGGGTTCATCAGATGGGAGCGCTTGGCATAACCCAGAGAGGGGAGGTACTATAGACCATGAAAAAGACAAAAACATGAATCACTGCACATATTTTGGGGGGATTGAATACTTAATATGAATTAATTAATGCAGCTGAGATAGGCTCCGGGATGGATAATATCTATACAGAGGAACTTCTTCCTATACTTGGTCACTAGGGGGTCCCCAACCCTGATATGGTCAGAGTGGTGGCCAACAAAAAGAGAGGCGCCATCTTTGCTACCATTGACCGGTAAGGTTTATTCAGGTGTACTGGAGAGGAGGCTACGCCGGATAGTCCAACCTCGGATTTAGGAGGAACAGTGTGGTTTTCGTCCTGGTCGTGGAACTATGGACCAGCTCTATACTCTCGGCAGGGTTCTTGAGGGTGCATGGGAGTTTGCCCAACCAGTCTACATGTGCTTTGTGGACTTGGAGAAGGCATTCAACCGTGTCCCTAGGGAAGTCCAGTGGGGAGTGCTCAGAGAGTATGGGGTATCGGACTGTCTTATTGTGGCGGTCCGCTCCCTGTATGATCAGTGCCAGAGCTTGGTCCGCATTGCCGGCAGTAAGTCGAACACATTTCCAGTGAGGGTTGGACTCCGCCAAGGCTGTCCTTTGTCACCCATTCTGTTCATAACTTTTATGGACAGAATTTCTAGGCGCAGTCAAGGCGTTGAGGGGTTCCGGTTTGGTGACCGCAGGATTAGGTCTCTGATTTTTGCAGATGATGTGGTCCTGATGACCTCCAAGTCTGAGTCCAAGGTTCTTGCCCAGTAAAGGGTGGAGTGCCATCTCCTTGGGGGGGTTCAAGTACCTGGGAGTCTTGTTCACGAGTGAGGGAAGAGTGGATGGTGAGATCGACAGGCGGATCGGTGCGGCGTCTTCAGTAATGCGGACGTTGTACCGATCCGTTGTGGTGAAGAAGGAGCTGAGCCGGAAGGCAAAGCTCTCAATTTACCGCTCGATCTACGTTCCCATCCTCACCTATGGTCATGAGCTTTGGGTCATGACCGAAAGGATAAGATCACGGGTACAAGCGGCCCAAATGAGTTTGGGGCTCTCCCTTAGAGATAGGGTGAGAAGCTCTGCCATCCGGGAGGAACTCAAAGTAAAGCCGCTGCTCCTCCACATGGAGAGGAGCCAGATGAGGTGGTTCGGGCATCTGGTCAGGATGCCACCCGAACGCCTCCCTAGGGAGGTGTTTAGGGCACGTCCAACCGGTAGGAGGCCACGGGGAAGACCCAGGACACGTTGGGAAGACTATGTCTCCCGGCTGGCCTGGGAACGCCTCGGGATCCCCCGGGAAGAGCTAGACGAAGTGGCTGGGGAGAGGGAAGTCTGGGTTTCCCTGCTTAGGTTGTTGCCCCCGCGACCCGACCTCGGATAAGCGGAAGAAGATGGATGGATGGATGGACGTGTGGCCTTAGTTTTTCTGACGAAATAAACCCAGATAATATGTCTATATGAAGTTGTAAGCATACTCCAGCTCATAAACTTACAATAAAACATGCTTTAATTTTGGGAAAGTATCATTTTGCGGCTGTGTTTCTGCACAAGTCAGATATGCAACACTGGCCAGCAGTAGAGAATATGAAACCATTCTTGGTCCAGAACATATTTTGCTTTATTCATTTTTGACTTAATTCTTGACAGTTTATGTTGTATATTTATGACATTTCCAGTTCATTTTATCTTCTATTATGACACCCACATTTCGGTTTACTTCATTCTTTCAATGTCTACTTGGTCTATTTGTATTTGTCTCTCCCTACTGTTACTGAATAGCATTATTTTAGTTCCACTGAGATTCAAAGGCAGTCTGTTTTTGCAAACCATCTTTTTTCTTTGCTCATTTCTTCTGTTATTAATTATATTTGCTTCTTTGTGTTCTGTCTTGAACAAAAAGGCAAACCTTCACTTCTCATACTTGTCTTCTTCCCGGCTTGTTGGGAAAGCTATGTAAAAAGTTCCCACAATTCACGCAGCCCCAAACTGCACAACAAGGGCATTTTTACACCTTGAAAAACTAACTAGGAAGCACCACAAACACATAGCATTAGCTCAAAGTTGCCAGCAAACATGGCGCCCTGTCGCCACGTGAGTGCCTTTTGACCAATCATTGAGGTGATGGACTGAAAGCTCTTTCTACACGACTCCGGACATCATCAGTCGTTAACTATCCTTGGCACCTGCTACAGCTTCAATATCAATGTGCTTAGTGTGTATGCACATCTTTGTAGCAAGCAGCAGAGGGCGCACTTACTCCAAACCTGCTCAAAAGCACAGGCCAGAGAAGGAACATTTAAGTGAGGATCCATGACTTATACCTCGCAACATTTTGCATTGCAAAATATGGGAATATTAATTTGCAAATATGCCAACATCCTCTTTATATTGGTCCCAAGGAGATGATGGGGAGGAAACAGTATACCTTCTCCGCAAGAGTGAAGATCTTCCTCTGGTCCACTCCTCCAAACTGAGCATCCACCTTCAGGTACTCCTCATCCAGAGCCTGAGAGGACAAGCAGCACATGGCTCTTATATACTAGTGGATTGGCTCGGCCTGGTCCCATCCAAGATCCACATTGGTCCAATATCAGCAATAAAACAAGTAGATGAATGTACATGTGCAACGTGCCATACATGAGGTCCTGCAGAGTGTTTACTTGTGGGTGATATAATGTGCGATACAAGAAGTCCTGCAGCGTGTTTACTTGTGTGTGATATCATGTGCGATCCAGGCAGTCCTGCAGTATGTTTACTTGTGTGTGATATCATGTGCGATACAAGAAGTCCTGCAGTGTGTTTACTTGTGTGTGATATCATGTGCGATACATGCAGTCCTGCAGTGTGTTTTCTTGTGTGTGATATCATCTGCGATACAAGAAGTCCTGCAGTGTTTACTTGTGTGTGATATCATGTGTGATACAAGAAGTCCTGCAGCGTGTTAACTTGTGTGTGGGATCATGTGCGATACAAGAAGTCCAGCAGTGTGTTTACTTGTGTGTGATATCATGTGTGATACAAGAAGTCCTGCAGTGTTTACTTGTGTGTGATATCATGTGTGATACAAGAAGTCCTGCAGTGTTTACTTGTGTGTGATATCATCTGCGATACAAGAAGTCCTGCAGTGTTTGTGTGTGATATCATGTGTGATACCAACAGTCCTGCAGTGTTTTTACTTGTGCGTGATATCATGTGCGATACAAGAAGTCCTGCAGCGTGTTAACTTGTGTGTGGGATCATGTGCGATACAAGAAGTCCAGCAGTGTGTTTACTTGTGTGGGATATCATGTGCGATACAAGAAGCCCTGCAGCGTGTTAACTTGTGTGTGATATCATGTGCGACACAAAAAGTCCGGAAGTGTGTTTACTTGTGTGTGATATCATGTGCAATACAAGAAGTCTTGCAGTGTGTTTACTTGTGTGTGATATCATGTGCGATACAAGAAGTCCTGCAGTGTGTTTACTTGTGTGTGATATCATGTGCGATACAAGAAGTCCTGCAGTGTGTTTACTTGTGTGTGATATCATGTGCGATACAAGAAGTCCTGCAGTGTTTTTGTGTGTGATATCATGTGCGATACAAGAAGTCCTGCAGTGTGTTTACTTGTGTGTGATATCATGTGCGATACAAGAAGTCCTGCAGCATGTTAACTTGTGTGTGATATCATGTGCGACACAAAAAGTCCGGAAGTGTGTTTACTTGTGTGTGATATCATGTGCAATACAAGAAGTCCTGGAGTGTGTTTACTTGTGTGTGATATCATGTGCGACACAAAAAGTCCGGAAGGGAGTTTACTTGTGTGTGATATCATGTGCAATACAAGAAGTCCTGCAGTGTTTACTTGTGTGTGATATCATGTGTGATACAAGAAGTCCTGCAGTGTGTTTACTTGTGTGTGATATCATGTGCGATACAAGAAGTCCTTCAGTGTGTTTACTTGTGTGTGATATCATGTGCGATACAAGAAGTCCTGCAGTGTGTTAACTTGTGTGTGATATCATGTGCGATACAAGAAGTCCTTCAGTGTGTTTACTTGTGTGTGATATCCTGTGCGACACAAAAAGTCCGGAAGTGTGTTTACTTGTGTGTGATATAGTGTGTGTCACAAAAAGTCCTGCGGTGTGTTTACTTGTGTGTGATATCATGTGCGACACAAAAAGTCCGGAAGTGTGTTTACTTGTGTGATATCATGTGCAATACAAGAAGTCCTGCAGTGTTTTTACTTGTGTGGGATATCATGTGCGATACAAGAAGTCCTTCAGTGTGTTTACTTGTGTGTGATATCCTGTGCGACACAAAAAGTCCGGAAGTGTGTTTACTTGTGTGTGATATCATGTGCGATACAATAAGTCCTTCAGTGTGTTTACTTGTGTGTGATATCATGTGCGATACAAGAAGTCCTGCAGTGTGTTAACTTGTGTGTGATATCATGTGCGATACAAGAAGTCCTGCAGTGTGTTAACTTGTGTGTGATATCATGTGCGATACAAGAAGTCCATCAGTGTGTTTACTTGTGTGTGATATCCTGTGCGACACAAAAAGTCCGGAAGTGTGTTTACTTGTGTGTGATATAGTGTGCGTCACAAAAAGTCCTGCGGTGTGTTTACTTGTGTGTGATATCATGTGCGATACAAGAAGTCCTGCAGTGTTTTTACTTGTGTGTGATATCATGTGCAATACAAGAAGTCCTGCAGTGTTTACTTGTGTGTGATATCATGTGCGATACAAGAAGTCCTGCAGTGTGTTAACTTGTGTGTGATATCATGTGCGATACAAGAAGTCCTTCAGTGTGTTTACTTGTGTGTGATATCCTGTGCGACACAAAAAGTCCGGAAGTGTGTTTACTTGTGTGTGATATCATGTGCGACACAAAAAGTCCGGAAGTGTGTTTACTTGTGTGTGATATAGTGTGTGTCACAAAAAGTCCTGCGGTGTGTTTACTTGTGTGTGATATCATGTGCGATACAAGAAGTCCTGCAGTGTTTTTTACTTGTGTGTGATATCATGTGCGACACAAAAAGTCCGGAAGTGTGTTTACTTGTGTGATATCATGTGCAATACAAGAAGTCCTGCAGTGTTTTTACTTGTGTGTGATATCATGTGCGACACAAAAAGTCCGGAAGTGTGTTTACTTGTGTGATATCATGTGCAATACAAGAAGTCCTGCAGTGTTTTTACTTGTGTGTGATATCATGTGCGATACAAGAAGTCCTTCAGTGTGTTTACTTGTGTGTGATATCATGTGCGACACAAAAAGTCCGGAAGTGTGTTTACTTGTGTGATATCATGTGCGATACAAGAAGTCCTGCAGTGTTTTTTACTTGTGTGTGATATCATGTGCGACACAAAAAGTCCGGAAGTGTGTTTACTTGTGTGATATCATGTGCAATACAAGAAGTCCTGCAGTGTTTTTACTTGTGTGTGATATCATGTGCGATACAAGAAGTCCTTCAGTGTGTTTACTTGTGTGTGATATCCTGTGCGACACAAAAAGTCCGGAAGTGTGTTTACTTGTGTGTGATATAGTGTGCGTCACAAAAAGTCCTGCGGTGTGTTTACTTGTGTGTGATATCATGTGCGATACAAGAAGTCCTTCAGTGTGTTTACTTGTGTGTGATATCCTGTGCGACACAAAAAGTCCGGAAGTGTGTTTACTTGTGTGTGATATCCTGTGCGACACAAAAAGTCCGGAATTGTGTTTACTTGTGTGTGATATAGTGTGCGTCACAAAAAGTCCTGCGGTGTGTTTACTTGTGTGTGATATCATGTGCGATACAAGAAGTCCTGCAGTGTTTTTTACTTGTGTGTGATATCATGTGCGATACAAGAAGTCCTGCATTGTGTTTACTTGTGTGTGATATCATGTGCGATACAAGAAGTCCTGCATTGTGTTTACTTGTGTGTGATATCATGTGCGATACAAGAAGTCCTGCAGTGTGTTCACAAGCTGGACAGACAGTAAACATCTAAATGCCCTCCAATTAACACACAATTTCTTCTAATTTACTAAAGTCATTCACAAAAGGTAAACATTCTAGGAGCAAGCAGCCACACAACAGCTAAGCACACCATAGCACACAAGCTAGATGTACATAATAATCATTGAACAATATTGCACGTGTCAATATAAACAAGTATTATATCAATTTAGTTGCCTATTACTCCAAGGCAGAAGTGTATTAGAAAATATCCAGGAACAAACGTCATGAGTTTAACTTGATGAATTATTGTGACCAGCAGGTGTCGCTAAAAAGAATTAGTACCTTACTACAATAACAATTTACATAAAGCAAACTGTAAGTCCATTCCAGACAGTTAATACTGAATAGGTTAGTGATTTTACACCTACCATTTCACTTGATCCAACATTAAATAACACAAGTATGTATGATGACTCGCCATGGTGTCGTATCGGATCAATATTGGCCCAGGTATCGCCATCATATCAGCAGTGAAGAGGTTATTTCGGGACACCATGCAGCTAAAATGTAGGTTTTGCTGTCACTCCATTACCTGCAGTCCCGGATACAGCAGGCCACTCAGCAGAGGATGCTCCACCTGTTTGACCACCTCAGCTCCAGCCTTCTTGGCATCATGCTCGGTCATCATGGAGGACAGGCGGTACACATCCAGAGTGTACTCCCTAACACAACCATGAGTACTAATTACGCCGCACGGCGTCATGTCAAGATGTCTGACTAACCTGTTGAGCTGGAAGTCGGTTCCTTTCACAAACTTGAGTTTATCCAAGGGCACGCCGATGCTCTCCAACATGGCCTTAATCACCTCTTCATAATACTTCACTCGGAGCTCCAGCAGCTCCCAGGGGGCTTTCATGTTGTCCAGGAAGGCGTGCAAGTCTGCAAACAGAATAGTAACCTGCAGAAACAAACACACACATAAAACACTTAACAGGAGGGTTGTCAAAAGTAATGATACATGCAAGAACTGAAGCCAAAATATATGCAGTGTTTCCATAGTGCAGGGGTGCCCACACTTTTTCTGCAGGCGAGCTACTTTTCAATTGACCAACTCGAGGGGATCTACCTCATTTATATATATCATTTATATTTATTTATTTATGAAAGAGACATTTTTGTAAACAAGTTAAATGTGTTTAATGATAATACAAGCATGTGTAACACATATAGATGTCTTTCTTTCACAAAGACAAGAATATAAGTTGGTGTATTACCTGATTCTGATGACTTGCATTGATTGGAATCAGACAGTAATGATGATAACGCCCACATTTTCAAATGGAGGAGAAAAAATGTGGTCCTTTCTGTACAATACCACATGAAAGTGGTTGGTTTTTGGCATCTAATTCATCCAGCTTCCATACACTTTACAAGAAAAACATTGGCGGCAAATTCCGTAGCTTGCTTGATTGACATTCACGGCACCCGAGGGTCTTGTGAGATGACGCTGGCTGCTGCCAGTTCATTATTATGAAAAAATGACAGCGAGGAAGGCGAGAAACACTTTTTATTTCAACAGACTTTCGCGCCGTACCTTCCGTCAAAACTCTAAAGGCCGACTGCACATTTCCTATCTTCACAATAAAAGCCCTGCTTCATGCTGCCTGCGCTAACTAAATAAGAGTCTCGGAAAGCTTGTGCACGCCAGCTTTCTGAGGGATCGCTTGTGCACGCCAGTTTTCCGAGACTCTGTATTTAGTTAGCGCAGGCAGCATGAAGCAGGGATTTTATTGTGAAGATAGGAAATGTGCAGTCGGCCTTTAGAGTTTTGACGGAAGGTACGGCGCGAGAGTCTATTGAAATAAAAAGTGTTTCTGGCCTTCCTCTCGGTCATATTTTCATAATAATGATCTTGCAGCAGCCAGCGTCATCTCACAAGACCCTCCGGTACCGTGAATGTCATTTAAGTGACGTCTTGGTGAAGATTGATGATCACTCATTTTTAGGTCTATTTTTTTTAAAAGCCTGGCTGGAGATCGACTGACACACCCCCCGCGGTCGACTGGTAGCTTGCGATCGACGTAATGGGCACCCCTGTTGTAGCGTATTTTCTGGACTATAAGTCGCAGTTTTTTGCTTAGTTAGAGCGACTTATACTCAGGAGCGACTTATGTGTGAAATTATTAACACATTACCGTAAAATATCAAACAACATTATTTATCGAATTCGCAGAAGAGACGAAGAAAATGTCAGCAGTCGTCACACACACGTCAACCGATAAGAATTCGGCGGGGGAGGGTCATGGCAGAAGTGCATCGTGGGTCATGGAATGCCAACTGCTATTTTTGCCTCTTTGAGCTGTAATTTGACCCCCTTAAAATGCTTCAAAACTCACCAAACTTGGCACACACATCACGACTGGCAGAAATTGCAATCTAATGGGAAAAAAAACAAACAAAAAAAAAAACTCAAAATTGCGCTCTAGCGCAATTTTTGAATAAAACACAGACAAAACTGCTTCTAGGAAGAAAACACATACAAAACTGCTTGTAACTTCCGGTAGGAATGCCGGAAAGACATGAAACAAAAACTTCTATGTAGGTCTCACTTAGACCTACATTTTGAAATTGACATCCTTCAGCAAAAAATCAACAGGAAGTAAAATATTACCCCTTCAAAATAAAAGTTTTGTAAACACCCGTCACCTTTTTTCAAAAGTTATCTCCTCTGAGCGCCTTTGTCGTTTCGGCTTCAAACTCGCACAGGAGAGAGATTAAACCCATCTGATTAAAAGTATAGAACAGAGTTTTGATTAATGCTCCGGTTTTGATTTTACGCGCCTTCAAATAACCCCCGCGCAAAGTTACCTAAAAAATGTCATTTTTGCCTCTTTGAGCTGTAATTTGGCCCCTTTAAAATGCTTCAAAGTGCAAGTTAAAGCTCTACTATACAAAGCGAAAGCCATTTATCAACAACATCCAGAAACGCCGATCTGTAATTTGACCCCCTTACCATGCTTTAAAAGACACCAAATTTTACACACACATCAGGACTGGCAAAAATTGCCATCTAATAAAAAACCAAACCCCAAAAAATTTAAATTGCGCTCTAGCGCCCCCTAGGAAAAAACCCAGACAAAACTGCATGTAACTTCTGTTAGAAATGTCGTGGAGACATGAAATAAAAACCTCAATGTTGGTCTGACCTAGACCAGGACTTGTAGCGGCCAAAGGCGGACCCGACCAACGCTGCTTGCAGCTTTAATTTTAAATTGCCTTTCAAAAGTCTATTCTTGCTGTTGGCCTTTATCAAATAAATTTCCCCCAAAATGCAACTTACACTCCAGTGCAACTTATATATGTTTTTTCCCTTCTTTATTATGCATTTTCGGCCGGTGTGACTTATACTCCGGAGCGATTTATGATCCGAAAAATACGGTATTTATTTCTTCAAGGAAGTCTTTCCCGCTTCTAAAAGGAATGCTAATTGAAGTGTGGTGTGGCACAACACACCTCATACGCACCTGCTGTGCCAGAGAATAAGAAATGATCCACTTTGTAGCTTGATTTATAGCCAGAAGAGCCACAAAAGAAGTGAGAGTAGCCATCATCCACCATGAGGCCAGAGAGTGTGCAGGAACACAGCGAGCAGAGAAGCTCCAGAGGCACGCGAGCCAACCTTTATCACTTCCAAAAAACACATTATTGAGTCATCTGGCAACACTTTGAACACCGCTGCTTTACTTTTGTAACCAGGAAGACTAAGTTTGACATGAGGGACATTTACTGAGCACACCCCCTTTTTATGACACATTGCAGGAATTAAACATACAAAAACATGTAAAAGTAGAGCAAAAAGACAATGTAATAATAAAAAAGGCTGAAATGTGACAAATAAAACATATGTTTATTCTTTGTATACGCCTATTTTATTACAGATGACATCACACTACCACCGTATTGAAATAATATTTTATATCCTGGAAGGATGCCACGGTTTTCTTTTTACAATGTCAAATATTTGTTATTTTTAATCAGACTAAAAAGCACAGAACTGTTTGTTTTCATGTACTGGGAGGTTCTAAACCACTGTGGTTCTTTTTGGAATGTTGAGTTACCTCTTGGCTAATCGTATGTAACCCCCAAGTGGCATAGTGATGCGGGGGGTCTTTCTCCCAAGATGCAGACGGACTTTGGACCCAGCGTGCAGGTAGGAAATGACGGATTTTAGCGATAAATCAGGCGGGAACAAACAAAAGCGTGCTCATAGCACGGAAGGCAAAAGCTAAGGGGGCTAGCGTGGGAGCTAATATACAAAAACGGGAATCAAACCGTCGTTAACTGTTGCTTGTAGCAAAATTAGGAAGCCAGACTGACTGACGGGAAAAGGCGGAATTAAATAGTGCTCTGATTAGTGCTCGGGAAACAGGTGAGCGTCCCAAACACCAATCAGAGACGGGTGAAGACAATCAGCACCCATCCATCCATCATCATCCGCTTATCCGAGGTCGGGTCGCGGGGGCAACAGCCTAAGCAGGGAAACCCAGACTTCCCTCTCCCCAGCCACTTCGTCTAGCTCAGGGATGCCCATTACGTCGATCGCGATCGACTGGTCGATCTCGGAGGGTGTGTCAGTCGATCTCAAGCCAGGCATTAAAAAATAGACATAAAAATGAGCAATCATCAATCATACCAAGACTTCACTTTCGTCAGTTGTTTGACATTCTCGGAACTCCGAGGATCTTGTGAGATGACGCTGGCTGCTGCGAGCTCATATTTAAGAAAAAAATCACTAACAGGGCGGACGCAGTGGAACACATTTTATTTCTAGAGACTCCGTACCTGCTGTCAAAACTCTAAAGAGCGACTGCACACTTCCTGTCTTCGCCATAAAAGACCTGTTTCATCCTGCCTGTGCTAACAAAATAAGAGTCTCAGAAAGCTAGCGTGCACAAGCTAGCAAGCTACGGAGTTTGATGCCAATGTATTTCTCCCCCGCCCTCAGCGACCGCTTTCTCACTTGCTTGCCCACCCGCACAGTCACTGACGTCACTCACCTGCTACTCTCATAACAAAGTGTTTAAAAACAAGTATGCAAGTTGGACAAATGAGATGCCAAATCCAACCACTTTCATGTGGTATTGGACAGAAAGGAGGACTTTTTTTTTTCCTCCATTTGAAAATGCGGACGTTATCAGCACCACTGTCTAATTCCAATCAATGCAAGTCATCAGAATCAGGTAATACACCAACTTATATTCTTGTCTTCATGAAAGAAAGGAATCTATGTGTGTTAAACATGCTTGTATTATCATTAAACACATTTAACTTGTTAACAAAAATGTCTCTTTCATAAATAAATAAATGTAAATTATACATTGGAATGAGGTAGATCTTGGTCAATTGAAAAGTAGCTCGCCTGCAGAAAAAGTGTGAGCGCCCCTGGTCCAGCTCTTCCCGGGGGAACCCGAGGCGTTCCCAGGCCAGCCAGGAGACATAGTCTTCCCAACGTGTCCTGGGTCTTCCCCGTGGCCTCCTACCGGTCGGACGTGCCCTAAACACCTCCCTAGGGAGGCGTTCGGGTGGCATCCTGACCAGATGCCCGAACCACCTCATCTGGCTCCTCTCCATGTGGAGGAGCAGCGGCTTTACTTTGAGTTCCTCCCGGATGGCAGAGCTTCTCACCCTATCTCTAAGGGAGAGCCCCAAACTCATTTCGGCCGCTTGTACCCGTGATCTTATCCTTTCGGTCATGACCCAAAGCTCATGACCATAGGTGAGGATGGGAACGCAGATCGACCGGTAAATTGAGAGCTTTGCCTTCCGGCTCAGCTCCTTCTTCACCACAACGGATCGGTACAACGTCCGCATTACTGAAGACGCCGCACCGATCCGCCTGTCGATCTCACCATCCACTCTTCCCTCACTCGTGAACAAGACTCTTAGGTACTTGAACTCCTCCACTTGGGGAAGGGTCTCCTCCCCAACCCGGAGATTGCATTCCACCCTTTTCCGGGCGAGAACCATGGACTCGGACTTCTCAATCAGCACCCAAGGTAACAAAAACAAACGCAGGGGTGCGCAAAACAGGATCCGGGCAGTGAATCATAACTTCATACTGATACTTCAATGATTTTGTAGCACGCTGGTCTTAAAAACTTGACAATAAAATACAGAGATGTGAGCAGCCTTTGAGGAAAAAGGTGTGAGTGTGGGCTAATAAACACATAATGGAGTCAATGTAAAAGTAGTCAGGTGATATGAAGTATGACGGCTAGTGCAGGTACGGGACGTTGTGGTATCGTGAGGAGCAGCTGGAGCACATACCTCACACCCAGCTTTGAGGAAGTCTGCTATTTTGGACATGGGAACAAAATAAGCCACATGTGGCTTGCCGGTGGTGGCAGTTCCCCAGTAGACCTTCAGCTCCCTCTCCTGCAGGACCTGCTTCAGCTTCTCTTCTCCCAGGACCTCCTGCATCAAGCAGACATGCGTCTCAGCTCCTGCAGCTGTCCAAGTGTCAATGTCCAACCCACCTGCAGGTTCCTGGTGATGAGGTGCAGCTTCTCGTCAGGGCTGAGCGCATCTGTCATGGCGTCCACGGACTGCAGCACAAGCACATGAACATTAAATGTTGGCTGGTTCATTGCAGGACTATCACTGCCCGATCGGACGCGGAAGACCCAATTGGTCGGCGCATGCGTGAGGACAATGTTCCTCGATTTGTGTTGAGATGAATTCAGAATGTTTATCATGGTTCTTCTTCTTTGTACTTTGTAAACACTTAAAGTTTGAAGAGTTTCTTGATGTGGATCATATTAGTACATTGTTTGATTTATTTGCTTAATCCATTCCATCATTTAATTCCACATCCTGATATACTGAAGGTCTTAAGTGTTGTGCGTGTGTACAAATGATTTAAATTACATTTTACTCTAAGATTATCTCTTTTGTTGAGAAGAATTGTTGTATATTTTTGTCTAGCAGATTGTAGTTTCTTTATGTTAAATTTGATCTGTTTACAAATTCACTATGTGGTGGAATTTTAGAATTTTTCATTCAATAAATAAAGTATTTGTATTTTCTCTGTATCCAACATGATGTATTATTATAACTGATTTTTTTTTGTAACACCGTTAATGAATGAAGTGTACTTTTGTAGTTATTGCCCCATATTTAGTCAAGTCAAGTCAATTTTATCTATATAGCACGTTTACAACAACTTTTAAAATGAACCAAAGTGCTTTACAGGTTAAAAAATATATTTCTACACAATAAGTCAGATATGTAACACTAGTGAGCAGTAGACAATATGAAGTGATTATTGGTCTAGAACATGTTTTGCTTTATTCATTATTGACATGTTTCTATTCATACATAAGATTTACAGTTCATTTTATCATCAATTATTAAACCTGGAGATGTGGTTTTATTTACTCTTTCAATTTCTATTCCATCTATTTGTGTTTGACTTTCTCTTCTACTGTTACAAACTAGCATTATTTTAGTTTTACTGAGATTCAATGATAGTCTGTTTTTGTCAAACCATCTTTTTAATTTGTTCATTTCTTATGTTATTATTTGTATCATCTTTTGTGTGTTCTTTCCTGAAAAAAAAAAAACGCTGTTATAATGTACAAACAATACGAACTTTAAATGGTTTGTGACTTTACAAATGTCATTTATTTACAGATTGAACAACTGAAGTGAACTAGTTTATGCGCAGATCAGAGACAAGAACTGTTACTGCAGACAAAAATGTTGGTAAAATAAATGTCGTCTGTAATGTCCTGCAGCAATTTAACAAACATTTTTGTAAAATAAATGTAGTCTGTAATGTCTTGAAGTAAAAAGGACAAATTAGATCACAATTACTCTTGTTTAAAATGACGTATTATTATTATGACACGTGGGCCTCAATGGATGGCAGCGCTTGTCGTTGTAAAACATTTGTGATACAACATTGTGACGCAACAACACAACATTGTGATACAACATTGTGATGCAACATTGTGACACAACATTGTGACACAACATTGTGACACAACAATGTGATACATTGTGATACAACATTGTGATGCAACATTGTGACGCAACATTGTGACACAACATTGTGACACAACAATGTGATACATTGTGATACAACATTGTGATACAAAATTGTGACACAACATTGTGACACAACAATGTGATACATTGTGATACAACATTGTGATACAACATTGTGACACAACAGTGTGACACAACATTGTGACACCACATTGTGACACCACATTGTGACACCACATTGTGACACAAAATTGTGACACCACATTGTGACACGACATTGTGATACATTGTGACACAACATTGTGACACAACACTGTGACACAACATTGTGATACAACATTGTGACACCACATTGTGATACAACATTGTGACACAACAATGTGATACATTGTGATACAACATTGTGATACAACATTGTGACACAACATTGTGACACAAAATTGTGACACAACAATGTGATACATTCTGATACAACATTGTGACACAACATTGTGACACCACATTGTGATACCACATTGTGACACCACATTGTGACACCACAATGTGACACCACATTGTGACACCACATTGTGACACCACATTGTTATACCACATTGTTATACCACATTGTGACACCACATTGTCACGCAACAATGTGACGCAACATTGTGAGGCAACATTGTGACGCCGCATTGTGACGCCGCATTGTGACGCCGCATTGTGACGCCGCATTGTGACGCCGCATTGTGACGCCGCATTGTGACGCCGCATTGTGACGCCACATTGTGACACCACATTGTGACACAACATTGTGACACAGCATTGTGACACCACATTGTGACATCACATTGTGATACCACATTGTTACACAACATTGTGACGCCGCATTGTGACGCCGCATTGTGACGCCGCATTGTGACGCCGCATTGTGACGCCACATTGTGACACCGCATTGTGACACCGCATTGTGACACCGCATTGTGACACAGCATTGTGACACAGCATTGTGACACAGCATTGTGACACCACATTGTGACGCCGCATTGTGACGCCGCATTGTGACGCCGCATTGTGACGCCGCATTGTGACGCCGCATTGTGACACCGCATTGTGACACCGCATTGTGACACCGCATTGTGACACAGCATTGTGACACAGCATTGTGACACAGCATTGTGACACAGCATTGTGACACAGCATTGTGACACCACATTGTGACACCACATTGTGACACCGCATTGTGACGCCGCATTGTGACGCCGCATTGTGACGCCGCATTGTGACACCACATTGTGACACCACATTGTGACACCACATTGTGACACCACATTGTGACACAGCATTGTGACACAGCATTGTGACACAGCATTGTGACACCACATTGTGACACCACATTGTGATACATTGTGACACCGCATTGTGACGCCGCATTGTGACGCCGCATTGTGACGCCGCATTGTGACACCACATTGTGACACCACATTGTGACACCACATTGTGACACAGCATTGTGACACAGCATTGTGACACAGCATTGTGACACCACATTGTGACACAGCATTGTGACACAGCATTGTGACACAGCATTGTGACACAGCATTGTGACACCGCATTGTGACACCACATTGTGACACCACATTGTGACACAGCATTGTGACACAGCATTGTGACACAGCATTGTGACACAGCATTGTGACACCACATTGTGACACCACATTGTGATACATTGTGACACCGCATTGTGATGCTGCATTGTGACGCCACATTGTGATACCAGATTTGTGACACAACATTGTGACACAACACTGTGACACAACATTGTGATACAACATTGTGACACCACATTGTGACACAACATTTTGACACCACATTGTGATACCACATTGTAACACAACATTGTGACACAACATTGTGATACAACATTGTGATACAACATTGTGATACAACATTGTGACACAGCATTGTGACACCGCATTGTGACACAGCATTGTGACACAGCATTGTGACACAGCATTGTGACAGCACATTGTGACACCACATTGTGATACATTGTGACGCCGCATTGTGACGCCACATTGTGACACCACATTGTGACACCACATTGTGACACCACACTGTGACACAACATTGTGATACAACATTGTGACACCACATTGTGACACCACATTGTGACACCACATTGTGATACCACATTGTAACACAACATTGTGACACAACATTGTGATACAACATTGTGATGCAACATTGTGATACAACATTGTGACACAGCATTGTGACACAACATTGTGAAACCACATTGTGACACCACATTGTGACACCACATTGTGATACATTGTGACGCCGCATTGTGACGCCACATTGTGACACCACATTGTGACACCACATTGTGACACCACACTGTGACACAACATTGTGATACAACATTGTGACACCACATTGTGACACCACATTGTGACACCACATTGTGATACCACATTGTAACACAACATTGTGATACAACATTGTGACACCACATTGTGACACAACATTGTGACACCACATTGTGACACCACATTGTGACACCACATTGTGATACAACAATGTGACACAACATTGTGATACAACATTATGACACAACATTGTGACACAACATTGTGATACAACATTGTGATACAACAATGTGATACAACATTGTGATACAACATTGTGATACAACATTGTGATACAACATTGTGACACAACATTGTGACACAACATTGACTAGGGAACAACACTCGCTGTCCTGATAAAAATGTTTAAATGAAACAGTCAGCCTCCAAAGTGAGAATAATCTTGACAAAAAGGTGCAGCTAGCTGTTAGCTGGCTAGCAAGAGCTAGCTGTTAGCTGGCTAGCAAGAGCTAGCTGTTAGCTGGCTAGCTAGCTAGTGAGTGAGCGCGGCGCAGCTAGCAGAAGTAAAGCAGAGTTTGTTGAGGATAAAAGTGCTGCTACTTGAGTGCTCCTGCTGGTCATGTCCACTCCCAAAGTAGCAAGTAGAAACACAACAAACTTACCTTGGAGCGGCGCGGCGGCGGCAAAAGAGGAGAATGTTGCATCAGCGATGATTCTGCCGAATGACGCCAGGGAAAAGTCATCGACTGCCGAGCCATCGATGCAAATATTTCAGCTACTTTCTCAGGATTCTAGCTATTTTTCTCATGATTGTAGTCATTATCTCATGACTTTCCTCATGATTCCAGCTGTTTTCTCATGATTTTCCTCATGATTCCAGCTATTTTCTCATGATTTTCCTCATGATTCCGTCTATTTTCTAATGATTCCAGTTATTTTCTCATGATTGTAGCCATTATCTCATGACTTTCCTCATGATTTGAGATATTTTCTCATGATTCCAGCTGTTTTCTCATGATTTTCTTCATGATTCCAGCTGTTTTCTCATGATTTTCCTCATGATTCCGTTGTGACACAACAATGTGATACATTGTGATACAACATTGTGATACAAAATTGTGACACAACATTGTGACACAACAATGTGATACATTGTGATACAACATTGTGATACAACATTGTGACACAAAATTGTGACACAACATTGTGACACAACATTGTGACACCACATTGTGACACCACATTGTGACACCACATTGTGACACGACATTGTGATACATTGTGACACAACATTGTGACACAACACTGTGACACAACATTGTGATACAACATTGTGACACCACATTGTGATACAACATTGTGACACAACAATGTGATACATTGTGATACAACATTGTGATACAACATTGTGACACAACATTGTGACACAAAATTGTGACACAACAATGTGATACATTGTGATACAACATTGTGACACAACATTGTGACACCACATTGTGATACCACATTGTGACACCACAATGTGACACCACATTGTGACACCACAATGTGACACCACATTGTGACACCACATTGTTATACCACATTGTGGCACCACATTGTGACACCACATTGTCACGCAACAATGTGACGCAACATTGTGAGGCAACATTGTGACGCCCCATTGTGACGCCGCATTGTGACGCCGCATTGTGACGCCGCATTGTGACGCCGCATTGTGACGCCGCATTGTGACACCGCATTGTGACACCGCATTGTGACACCACATTGTGACACAGCATTGTGACACCACATTGTGACACCGCATTGTGACACAGCATTGTGACACCACATTGTGACACCACATTGTGATACCACATTGTTACACACCATTGTGACGCCGCATTGTGACGCCGCATTGTGACACCTCATTGTGACACCACATTGTGACACAACATTGTGACACAGCATTGTGACACAGCATTGTGACACCACATTGTGATACATTGTGACACCGCATTGTGACGCCGCATTGTGACGCCGCATTGTGACGCCGCATTGTGACGCCGCATTGTGACGCCGCATTGTGACGCCGCATTGTGACGCCGCATTGTGACGCCGCATTGTGACGCCGCATTGTGACGCCGCATTGTGACGCCGCATTGTGACGCCGCATTGTGACGCCGCATTGTGACACCGCATTGTGACACCGCATTGTGACACCGCATTGTGACACCGCATTGTGACACCGCATTGTGACACAGCATTGTGACACCGCATTGTGACACCGCATTGTGACACCGCATTGTGACACCGCATTGTGACACCGCATTGTGACACAACATTGTGACGCCGCATTGTGACGCCGCATTGTGACACCGCATTGTGACGCCACATTGTGACACCGCATTGTGACGCAACATTGTGACGCCGCATTGTGACGCCGCATTGTGACACCGCATTGTGACGCCACATTGTGACACAGCATTGTGACGCCGCATTGTGACGCCGCATTGTGACGCCGCATTGTGACGCCACATTGTGACACAGCATTGTGACACAGCATTGTGACACAGCATTGTGACACAGCATTGTGACACCACATTGTGATACATTGTGACGCCGCATTGTGACGCCGCATTGTGACGCCGCATTGTGACACAGCATTGTGACACAGCATTGTGACACCACATTGTGATACATTGTGACGCCGCATTGTGACGCCACATTGTGACACCACATTGTGACACCACATTGTGACACCACATTGTGATACATTGTGACACAACACTGTGACACCACATTGTGACACCACATTGTGATACATTGTGACACAACACTGTGATACAACATTGTGACACCACATTGTGACACCACATTTTGACACCACATTGTGATACCACATTGTAACACAACATTGTGATACAACATTGTGATACAACATTGTGACACAATATTGTGACACAGCATTGTGACACCACATTGTGACACCACATTGTGACACAGCATTGTGACACCACATTGTGACACCACATTGTGACACCACATTGTGATACCACATTGTGATACAACATTGTGATACAACATTATGACACAACATTGTGACACAACATTGACTAGGGAACAACACTCGCTGTCCTGATAAAAATGTTTGAATGAAACAGTCAGCCTCCAAAGTGAGAATAATCTTGACAAAAAGGTGCAGCTAGCTGTTAGCTGGCTAGCAAGAGCTAGCTGTTAGCTGGCTAGCAAGAGCTAGCTGTTAGCTGGTTAGCAAGAGCTAGCTGTTAGCTGGCTAGCTAGCTAGTGAATGAGCGCGGCGCAGCTAGCAGAAGTAAAGCAGAGTTTGTTGAGGATAAAAGTGCTGCTACTTGAGTGCACCTGCAGGTCATGTCCACTCCAAAAGTAGCAAGTAGAAACACAACAAACTTACCTTGGAGCGGCGCGGCGGCGGCAAAAGAGGAGAATGTTGCGTCAGCGATGATTCTGCCGAATGACGCCAGGGAAAAGTCATCGACTGCCGAGCCATCGATGCAAATATTTCAGCTACTTTCTCAGGATTCTAGCTATTTTTCTCATGATTGTAGTCATTATCTCATGACTTTCCTCATGATTCCAGCTGTTTTCTCATGATTTTCCTCATGATTCCGTCTATTTTCTAATGATTCCAGTTATTTTCTCATGATTGTAGCCATTATCTCATGACTTTCCTCATGATTTGAGATATTTTCTCATGATTCCAGCTGTTTTCTCATGATTTTCTTCATGATTCCAGCTGTTTTCTCATGATTCTCCTCATGATTCCGTCTATTTTCTAATGATTCCAGTTATTTTCTCATGATTGTAGCCATTATCTCATGACTTTCCTCATGATTTGAGATATTTTCTCATGATTCCAGCTGTTTTCTCATGATTATCCTCATGATTCCAGCTATTTTCTCATGATTTTCCTCAGGATTCCAGCTATTTTCTCATGATTTTCCTCATGATTCCAGCTATTTTCTAATGATTCCGGTTATTTTCTCAGGATTCTAGCTATTATCTCATGACTTTTCTCATGATTTCAGCTGTTTTCTCATGATTTTCCTCATGATTCCAGCTATTTTCTAATGATTCCAGTTATTTTCTCATGATTGTAGCCATTATCTCATGACTTTCCTCATGATTTCAGCTATTTTCTCATGATTGTAGCCATTATCTCATGACTTTCCTCATGATTTCAGATATTTTCTCATGATTCCAGCTATTTTCCCATGATTTTCCTCATGATTCCAGCTATTTTCTCATGATTTTCCTCATAATTTGAGCTATTTTCTAATGATTCCGGCTATTTTCTCAGGATTCTAACTATTATCTCATGACTTTTCTCATGATTTCAGCTATTTTCTCATGATTGTAGCCATTATCTCATGACTTTCCTCATGATTTGAGATATTTTTTCATGATTCCAGCTATTTTCTCATGATTTTCCTCATGATTCCAGCTATTTTCTCATGATTTTCCTCATGATTTGAGCTATTTTCTAATGATTCCGGTTATTTTCTCATGATTGTAGCTATTATCTCGTGGGTGAGTTTTCCTTGCCCTTATGTGGGCTCCACTGAGGATGTCGTTGTGGTTTGTGCAGCCCTTTGAGACACTAGTGATTTACGGCTATTTAAATAAACATTGATTGATTGATTTGAGATATTTTCTCATGACTTTCCTCATGATTTGAGCTATTTTCTAATGTTTTTCCTCATGATTTGAGCTATTTTCTCATGATTCCAGCTATTTTCTCATGAGTTTCCTCATGATTTGAGCTATTTTCTCATGATTCCAGTTATTTTCTCATGATTTCAGCTATTTTCTCATGATTGTAGCTATTATCTCATGGGTGAGTTTTCCTTGCCCTTATGTGGGCTCCACTGAGGATGTCGTTGTGGTTGTGTTGTGGTTTGTGCAGCCCTTTGAGACACTAGTGATTTACGGCTATATAAATAAACATTGATTGATTCATTTGAGATATTTTCTCATGACTTTCCTCATGATTTGAGTTATTTTCTCACGATTCGAGCTATTTTCTAATGTTTTTCCTCATGATTTGAGCTATTTTCTCATGATTCCAGCTATTTTCTCATGATTTTCCTCATGATTTGAGCTATTTTTCTCATGATTCCAGTTATTTTCACAGGATTCTAGCTATTTTACCATGATTCTAGCTTTTATCTCATGACTTTTCTCATTATTCCAGCTATTATCTCATGGGTGAGTTTTCCTTGCCCTTATGTGGGCTCCACCAAGGATGTCGTAGTGGTTTGTGTTGTGGTTTGTGCAGCCCTTTGAGACACTGGTGATTTAGGGCTATACAAATAAACATTGATTGATTGATTTACGATATTTTCTCATGACTTTCCTCATGATTTGAGCTATTTTCTCATGATTGTAGCTATTATCTCATGACTTTCCTCATGATTCGAGCTATTTTCTCATGACTTTCCTCATGATTTAAGCTATTTTTCTCATGATTCTAGCTATTGTAGCATCCCGGAAGAGTTAGTGCTGCAAGGGGTTCCCCACACTTTGAATGTTGTGCATGAATACACAGAGGTGAGTTTTGTTGATGTTATTGACTTGTGTGGAGTGCTGATCAGACATATTTGCTCACTGCAAGCTAATCGATGCTAACATGCTATTTAGGCTAGCTGTATGTACATATTGCATCATTATGCCTCATTTGTAGCTATATTTCAGCTCATTTAGTTTCCTTTGATTTCTCATAACTCAATTTATATCTCATGACATACTGTCTGTATGTAATATGGCTTTTATTTTTTTGCGGCTCCAGACAGAATTGTTTTTGTATTTTTGGTCCAATATGGCTCTTTCAACATTTTGGGTTGCCGACCCCTGACCTATAACATGCTACTTGACACATGCTAACTATAATATGCTGACTTTTTTCAAGTCGGCCTGTCAATCTTTGGGCAGCACATGATTCGATTTGATTCTTGGGGATAAAAACTCAACTGAAAACAGTTTTAGATTCAATATCAAGACTTTTGAAATATCTTCAAGAAAAGAAGTATCCACACTTCTGTCTTCTAACATACATATGCTTTGTCTGAATGTAACAGGACAGATGTAAAAAAGAAATAAAAAAAAATCAATATATTTTTTTTTTTAACTTTTATTGATCGTTACAAATAAAAATTGCAATTAAAAATATAATTTTTTTACGCTCCTAATTGAAATTGTGTAAAAGGAGCACAAAGCAGGAAGTCTGTTGTTACAGTAAATATACGCCAGGTGTCAGCAGTGAGCAGGAAGCCTGTTGTTACAGTAAATATACGCCAGGTGTCAGCAGCGAGCCACCAACGACATCATTCCTGTCAAGAGTTGAGGTGAAAAATGTTTTATTTTACTAAGTTTTATATTCATAAATGTAAGTTTCTTAATACCCGTCCTATATTTTGTGCCTTTAAAAAAGATCTGGAACTTTACATTAAAACGCTCTCTACCTCTAACAACAAAAAAGCTGTGAAAACGATGATGCTGTGTTCCAAATTGAAGT
The DNA here is from genome assembly GCF_033978795.1 of Nerophis ophidion. Classification (NCBI taxonomy): domain Eukaryota; kingdom Metazoa; phylum Chordata; class Actinopteri; order Syngnathiformes; family Syngnathidae; genus Nerophis; species Nerophis ophidion. Next base: position 43,031,329 of record NC_084631.1, read on the forward strand.
TGTTTGATGAATCTGAATAAGACTACGGCTTTGCATTTTGTTTATTATATATATATATATATATTTTTTTGTATTCTATTTTTATTATTTTGAACTTACAACCCCGTGGCACCGTTTTGTACTGTTTTCATAATGTTTTATATTGTTGTTTGACTTACTGTTTGTAATTGTTGAAATTTATAAATAAACCTTAAAAAAAAGTTTTTTTACGTTTTATTTGATGAATTGAAAAATCCGTTCAAATGTATCTTAAAATTGAGTGGATTGTTTTAATGAGTCATTTATTTTTTACTTACATTTCTCTCGGTAGATTTACTATGACAATAAAGACGCCGAGATCATTATCCATGCGTTTGTTACGCCTCGTCTCGATTACTGTAACGTATTATTTTCGGGTCTCCCCATGTCTAGCATTAAAATTAAAAGATTACAGTTGGTACAAAATGCGGCTGCTAGACTTTTGACAAGAACAAGAAAGTTTGATCACATTGCGCCTGTACTGTATATACCTTTATATACATATATACATACATATATATCTATACTGTATATACCTTTATATACATATATACCTATACTGTATATACCTTTATATACATATATACATACATACCTATACTGTATATACCTTTACATACATATATACATATATACCTTTATATACATATATACATACATATATACCTATACTGTATATACCTTTATATACATATATACATACATACCTATACTGTATATACCTTTACATACATACCTATACTGTATATACCTTTATATACATACATATATACCTATACTGTATATACCTTTATATATATACATACATATATACCTATACTGTATATACCTTTATATACATACGTATATACCTATACTGTATATACCTTTACATACATACCTATACTGTATATACCTTTATATACATACATATATACCTATACTGTATATACCTTTATATACATATATACATACATATATACCTATACTGGCTCACCTGCACTGGCTTCCTGTGCACTTAAGATGTGACTTTAAGGTTTTACTACTTACGTATAAAATACTACACGGTCTAGCTCCATCCTATCTTGCAGATTGTATTGTACCATATGTCCCGGCAAGAAATCTACGTTCAAAAGACTCCGGCTTATTGGTGATTCCTAAAGCACAAAAAAAGTCTGCGGGCTATAGAGCGTTTTCCGTTCGGGCTCCAGTACTCTGGAATGCCCTCCCCGTAACAGTTTGAGACGCTACCTCAGTAGAAGCATTTAAGTCTCACCTTAAAACTCATCTGTATACTCTAGCCTTTAAATAGACCTCCTTTTTAGACCAGTTGATCTGCCGCTTCTTTTCTTTCTCCTATGTCCCCCCCTCCCTTGTGGAGGGGGTCCGGTCCGATGACCATGGATGAAGTACTGGCTGTCCTGAGTCGAGACCCAGGATGGACCGCTCGCCTGTGTATCGGTTGGGGACATCTCTACGCTGCTGATCCGCCTCCGCTTGAGATGGTTTCCTGTGGACGGGACTCTCGCTGCTGTCTCGGATCCGCTTGAACTGAACTCTCGCGGCTGTGTTGGAGCCACTATGGATTGAACTTTCACAGTATCATGTTAGACCCGCTCGACATCCATTGCTTTCGGTCCCCTAGAGGGGGGGGGGGGGGGGGGGGGGTTGCCCACATCTGAGGTCCTCTCCAAGGTTTCTCATAGTCAGCATTGTCACTGGCGTCCCACTGGATGTGAATTCTCCCTGCCCACTGGGTGTGAGTTTTCCTTGCCCTTTTGTGGGTTCTTCCGAGGATGTTGTAGTCGTAATGGTTTGTGCAGTCCTTTGAGACATTTGTGATTTGGGGCTATATAAATAAATATTGATTGATTGATTGATTGACAATGTATCCTTTTCTTTAGCTATTTGAAAACTACCATGAAGTAGTCAAGTGGAGATACATGATGCATTATTACTTTGTCCTACTCGAATTGTGTAAAAAAGGTCATGTACTTTATTTGAATAAACTCGTGAAAAAGTATTATTTCTGCTCCTGACTTTTCGGTTTGCATTTATTGTGGCCTTCAAACAGTCTCCTTAAATAAGCACAGCACGGGTACATCGGGACACAAAGATATGAAAGATATTTACACGTGTGGCATACAATGTTTACATGTGTGTGTCCCTCCAGGATTAAAGCTCACACATTTGGCTCACAGCCTCAGCAGGAAAATCCAAGTCAAACATTTACAGGACGAGAGGAAGGATTAGAAAATATGCAAAGGATTTCAAAGAACATATTTGACAAAACTTTACATGGAAGCTCCAGCTGTCAGGAGCATGTGAAATATGTATAACATAGACACTGTATGTACATCCATCCCATCCAGGGACATGAATGTGGAGAAACATCTCTCCTTCCCATCATGCACACGTAGAAGCACCATGCTTTCATGTCAAACCTATTAAATGCTGCACCACTTTGCAGCTCCAATCACATCTAATAAATACTTAAATTACATTTGTAGCTGCGGCTGCACTCCTCAGTCGGAGCCGCCATGAAGATGTTTCAGCACGCAGGACACAAACAAGATGGAGGTCTCCCTTCTTCCTGCCAGAGAAGTCCGCCGGAACTAAGGCCTCGTGTTTGTGGACGTCAACAACGCACACAACTTGTGCGCTTTGGTGAAGGAGCGGACGCCAGCACGTCTTGGCAGTAGAAAAAGTAAGGCTTTGGCCAGCGAGTTCATATCACGCAGGAAATATTCACAGAGGCAAAAAAAAAAAAAAAATTAAATAATAATAATAAAAAATAACAAGTCTTGTTGTGCAGCTTGTTGAAGAAAGTAGCAGCAGCGTGACTGGACAACATCTCTCACTCTTCTTGCACCATCTCTCACTCTTCTTCCACCATCACTCACACTTCTTGCACTATCACTCACTCTTCTTGCACCATCACTCACTCTTCTTGCACTATCACTCACTCTTCTTCCACTATCACTCACTCTTCTTGCACTATCACTCACTCTTCTTCCACCATCATTCACTCTTCTTGCACCATCACTCCCTCTTCTTGCACCATCACTCCCTCTTCTTGCACCATCACTCACTCTTCTTGCACCATCACTCACTCTTCTTGCACCATCACTCACTCTTCTTCCACTACCACTCACTCTTCTTGCACTATCACTCACTCTTCTTCCACCATCATTCACTCTTCTTGCACCATCACTCCCTCTTCTTGCACCATCACTCCCTCTTCTTGCACCATCACTCACTCTTCTTGCACCATCACTCACTCTTCTTGCACCATCACTCACTCTTCTTCCACTACCACTCACTCTTCTTACACTATCACTCACTCTTCTTACACTATCACTCACTCTTCTTACACTATCACTCTCTCTTCTTCCACCATCACTCACTCTTCTTCCACTATCACTCACGCTTCTTCCACTATCACTCACTCTTCTTGCACCATCACTCACTCTTTTTGCACCATCACTCACTCTTTTTGCACTCACTCACTCTTCTTGCACTATCACTCACTCTTCTTGCACCATCACTCACTCTCCTTGCACCATCACTCACTCTCTTTGCACCATCACTCACTCTTCTTGCACCATCACTCACTCTTATTCCACTATCACTCACTCTTCTTGTACTATCACTCACTCTTCTTGCACTATAACTCACTCTTCTTCCACCATCACTCACTCTTCTTGCACCATCACTCACTCTTATTCCACTATCACTCACTCTTCTTGCACTACCACTCACTCTTCTTGTACTATCACTCACTCTTCTTGCACTATAACTCACTCTTCTTGCACTATAACTCACTCTTCTTGCACCATCACTCACTCTTCTTGCACCATCACTCACTCTTCTTGCACCATCACTCACTCTTCTTGCACCATCACTCACTATTCTTGCACTACCACTCACTCTTCCTACACTATCACCCACTCTTCTTGCACCGTCACTCACTCTTCTTGCACTATCACTCACTCTTCTTCCACCATCACTCACTCTTCTTCCACCATCACTCACTCTTCCTACACTATCACTCACTCTTCCTACACTATCACTCACTCTTCTTCCACTACCACTCACTCTTCTTCCACCATCACTCTCTTCTTCCACCATCACTCACTCTTCTTCCACCATCACTCACTCTTCCTACACTATCACTCACTCTTCCTACACTATCACTCACTCTTCCTACACTATCACTCACTCTTCTTCCACTATCACTCACTCTTCTTGCACCATCACTCACTCCTCTTGCACCATCACTCACTCCTCTTGCACCATCACTCACTCTTCTTGCACCATCACTCACTCTTCTTGCACCATCACTCACTCTTCTTACACCATCACTCACTCTCCTTGCACTATCACTCACTCTTCTTCCACTATCACTCACTCTTCTTCCACTATCACTCACTCTTCTTCCACTATCACTCACTCTTCTTCCACTATCACTCACTCTTCTTCCACTATCACTCACTCTTCTTGCACTATCACTCACTCTTCTTCCACTATCACTCACTCTTCTTCCACTATCACTCACTCTTCTTCCACTATCACTCACTCTTCTTCCACTATCACTCACTCTTCTTCCACTATCACTCACTCTTCTTCCACTATCACTCACTCTTCTTGCACTATCACTCACTCTTCTTCCACTATCACTCACTCTTCTTCCACTATCACTCACTCTTCTTCCACTATCACTCACTCTTCTTCCACTATCACTCACTCTCCTTGCACTATCACTCACTCTTCTTGCACCATCACTCACTCTTCTTGCACTATCACTCACTCTTCTTGCACCATCACTCACTCTTCTTCCACTACCACTCACTCTTCTTCCACTATCACTCACTCTTCTTCCACTATCACTCACTCTCCTTGCACTATCACTCACTCTTCTTGCACCATCACTCACTCTTCTTGCACTATCACTCACTCTTCTTGCACCATCACTCACTCTTCTTCCACTACCACTCACTCTTCTTGCACCATCACTCACTCTTCTTGCACCATCACTCACTCTTCTTCCACTACCACTCACTCTTCTTGCACCATCACTCACTCTTCTTCCACTACCACTCACTCTTCTTGCACCATCACTCACTCTTCTTCCACTATCACTCACTCTTCTTCCACTATCACTCACTCTTCTTCCACTATCACTCACTCTTCTTCCACTATCACTCACTCTTCTTCCACTATCACTCACTCTCCTTGCACTATCACTCACTCTTCTTGCACCATCACTCACTCTTATTCCACTATCACTCACTCTTCTTGCACCATCACTCACTCTTCTTCCACTATCACTCACTCTTCTTGGACAAGAGTCAGTCTTCTTGGATAACGCTTAGTCTTCTTGGACAAGAGTCAGTCTTCTTGGACAAGAGTCAGTCTTCTTGGACAAGAGTCAGTCTTCTTGGACAAGAGCCAGTCTTCTTGGACAAGAGTCAGTCTTCTTGGACAAGAGTCAGTCTTCTTGGACAAGAGTCTGATGGCCAAGTCTTATTGGACAAGAGTCAGTCTTCTTAAATCATTTTGGAAAGTTCTGTGGATTCAGTTTCAGATTCGGCTTCATACCTGCGAGGACATAGTCCAGATCAGTACTACATTGTAGAGACCAGGATCAGGGGTTGCTGTTACCTTTGCTCTTGTAACAACTTCCTGTTGTCTTGCCTCTTGTCCTCGTCTATAGGGTATGTGTACAAGATGGCCAGGCCGATCATGATGAGGAGGATGGGAGCGGCCGACACCAGAACCTTCAAGGTCACGTCCACCTCTGCAGGCTGGGAGCAGCCTCGTGAGATGTAGCCTGCAAAACTACGGGCGGCAAACATCAGGTCTTAGCATCCTGTCCCCACATGACATCTCTAACACGAGGGTGGAGATGAGAAGGTCGTCATGGACTACCGGACTTACTCCAAACTGAGGGTGGAGATGCCCAGCGAGACTCCCGAGGCGAACTTTGTGAAGAAGACGTAGAAAGAGTAGAAGAGCGCCTCGTGGCCGGTGGAGTGTGGGTTCTTTACTTGGAAGTCGTCCACCACGTCTGGCAGCATGGACCTGATGGAGGACGGCAGTTAGACCTGTGACGACTCCGAGGGCGGGCGGCGAGGCTTCTTACCACGGCAGAAGGAACGCTGCGGCCACTCCCACTCCGGCGGCGAAGGAGACGATGTAGGTGACGATGAGGTTGCTCTTCAAACACACCACCAGGATCATGAAGGGGACTACAGACTGGAAGAGGGGTCGTCATTAGCAGCTGTGCCAAGTATTCAACCCAAGCAGCAGCCATCTTCATCACATGACTTCACTCTTAAAGGCCTAAAACCTGGCGGTATGATGACCCGTATGATGACTCGTATGATGACTCGTATGATGACTCGTGTGATGACTCGTGTGATGACTCGTGTGATGACTCGTGTGATGACGCGTGTGATGACGCGTGTGATGACTCGTGTGATGACTCGTGTGATGACGCGTGTGATGACGCGTGTGATGACTCGTGTGATGACTCGTGTGATGACTCGTGTGATGACCCGTGTGATGACCCGTATGATGACTCGTATGATGACCCGTATGATGACTCGTATGATGACCCGTATGATGACTCGTATGATGACTCGTATGATGACCCGTATGATGACATGTATGATGACGCGTATGATGACGCGTATGATGACTCGTATGATGACGCGTATGATGACTCGTATGATGACTCGTATGATGACTCGTATGATGACGCGTATGATGACGCGTATGATGACTCGTATGATGACTCGTATGATGACTCGTATGATGACCCGTATGATGACTCGTATGATGACCCGTATGATGACTCGTATGATGACTCGTGTGATGACTCGTGTGATGACGCGTGTGATGACGCGTGTGATGACTCGTGTGATGACTCGTGTGATGACGCGTGTGATGACGCGTGTGATGACTCGTGTGATGACTCGTGTGATGACTCGTGTGATGACCCGTGTGATGACCCGTATGATGACTCGTATGATGACCCGTATGATGACTCGTATGATGACTCGTATGATGACTCGTATGATGACTCGTATGATGACTCGTGTGATGACTCGTGTGATGACTCGTGTGATGACGCGTGTGATGACGCGTGTGATGACTCGTGTGATGACTCGTGTGATGACGCGTGTGATGACTCGTGTGATGACTCGTGTGATGACGCGTGTGATGACGCGTGTGATGACTCGTGTGATGACTCGTGTGATGACTCGTGTGATGACCCGTGTGATGACCCGTATGATGACTCGTATGATGACCCGTATGATGACCCGTATGATGACTCGTATGATGACCCGTATGATGACATGTATGATGACGCGTATGATGACGCGTATGATGACTCGTATGATGACTCGTATGATGACTCGTATGATGACTCGTGTGATGACTCGTGTGATGACTCGTGTGATGACGCGTGTGATGACGCGTGTGATGACTCGTGTGATGACTCGTGTGATGACGCGTGTGATGACGCGTGTGATGACTCGTGTGATGACTCGTGTGATGACTCGTGTGATGACCCGTGTGATGACCCGTATGATGACTCGTATGATGACCCGTATGATGACTCGTATGATGACTCGTATGATGACCCGTATGATGACATGTATGATGACGCGTATGATGACGCGTATGATGACTCGTATGATGACGCGTATGATGACTCGTATGATGACGCGTATGATGACTCGTATGATGACCCGTATGATGACTCGTATGATGACCCGTATGATGACTCGTATGATGACTCGTATGATGACTCGTATGATGACTCGTATGATGACTCGTATGATGACTCGTATGACGCGTATGATGACTCGTATGATGACCCGTATGATGACCCGTATGATGACTCGTATGATGACTCGTATGATGACACGTATGATGACTCGTATGATGACCCGTATGATGACGCGTATGATGACGCGTGTGATGACGCGTATGATGACCCGTATGATGACCCGTATGATGACTCGTATGATGACCCGTATGATGACCCGTGTGATGACCCGTATGATGACTCGTATGATGACCCGTATGATGACTCGTATGATGACTCGTATGATGACCCGTATGATGACATGTATGATGACGCGTATGATGACGCGTATGATGACTCGTATGATGACTCGTATGATGACTCGTATGATGACTCGTGTGATGACTCGTGTGATGACTCGTGTGATGACGCGTGTGATGACGCGTGTGATGACTCGTGTGATGACTCGTGTGATGACGCGTGTGATGACGCGTGTGATGACTCGTGTGATGACTCGTGTGATGACTCGTGTGATGACCCGTGTGATGACCCGTATGATGACTCGTATGATGACCCGTATGATGACTCGTATGATGACTCGTATGATGACCCGTATGATGACATGTATGATGACGCGTATGATGACGCGTATGATGACTCATATGATGACGCGTATGATGACTCGTATGATGACGCGTATGATGACTCGTATGATGACCCGTATGATGACTCGTATGATGACCCGTATGATGACTCGTATGATGACTCGTATGATGACCCGTATGATGACTCGTATGATGACTCGTATGATGACGCGTATGATGACTCGTATGATGACTCGTATGATGACCCGTATGATGACCCGTATGATGACTCGTATGATGACTCGTATGATGACACGTATGATGACTCGTATGATGACCCGTATGATGACGCGTATGATGACGCGTGTGATGACGCGTATGATGACCCGTATGATGACCCGTATGATGACTCGTATGATGACCCGTATGATGACCCGTATGATGACGCGTATGATGACCCGTATGATGACCCGTATGATGACTCGTATGATGACCCGTATGATGACGCGTATGATGACCCGTATGATGACCCGTATGATGACCCGTATGATGACTCGTATGATGACCCGTATGATGACCCGTATGATGACTCGTATGATGACTCGTATGATGACGCGTATGACGCGTATGATGACGCGTATGATGACTCGTATGATGACTCGTATGATGACGTGTATGACTCGTATGACGCGTATGATGACGCGTATGATGACGCGTATGATGACGCGTATGATGACTCGTATGATGACTCGTATGATGACGTGTATGACTCGTATGACGCGTATGATGACCCGTATGATGACGCGTATGATGACGCGTATGATGACTCGTATGATGACTCGTATGATGACGTGTATGACTCGTATGACGCGTATGATGACGCGTATGATGACCCTTATGATGACCCGTATGATGACGCGTATGATGACCCGTATGATGACTCGTATGACGCGTATGATGACTCGTATGATGACCCGTATGATGACCCGTATGATGACTCGTACGATGACTCGTATGATGACGCGTATGATGACTCGTATGATGACGCGTATGATGACTCGTATGATGACGCGTATGATGACTCGTATGATGACGCGTATGATGACTCGTATGATGAACCGTATGATGACTCGTATGACGCGTATGATGACTCGTATGATGACCCGTATGATGACCCGTATGATGACCCGTATGATGACCCGTATGATGACTCGTATGATGACTCGTATGATGACCCGTATGATGACTCGTATGATGACTCGTATGATGACTCGTATGATGACGCGTATGATGACTCGTATGATGACGCGTATGATGACTCGTATGATGAACCGTATGATGACTCGTATGACGCGTATGATGACTCGTATGATGACCCGTATGATGACCCGTATGATGACCCGTATGATGACTCGTATGATGACACGTATGATGACTCGTATGATGACCCGTATGATGACGCGTATGATGACGCGTATGATGACGCGTATGATGACGCGTATGATGACTCGTATGATGACCCGTATGATGACCCGTATGATGACCCGTATGATGACGCGTATGATGACGCGTATGATGACGCGTATGATGACTCGTATGATGACTCGTATGATGACGTGTATGACTCGTATGACGCGTATGATGACGCGTATGATGACGCGTATGATGACGCGTATGATGACTCGTATGATGACGTGTATGACTCGTATGACGCGTATGATGACCCGTATGATGACGCGTATGATGACTCGTATGATGACTCGTATGATGACGTGTATGACTCGTATGACGCGTATGATGACCCTTATGATGACCCTTATGATGACCCGTATGATGACTCGTATGACGCGTATGATGACTCGTATGATGACCCGTATGATGACCCGTATGATGACTCGTATGATGACTCGTATGATGACGCGTATGATGACTCGTATGATGACGCGTATGATGACTCGTATGATGACGCGTATGATGACTCGTATGATGACGCGTATGATGACTCGTATGATGAACCGTATGATGACTCGTATGACGCGTATGATGACTCGTATGATGACCCGTATGATGACCCGTATGATGACCCGTATGATGACTCGTATGACGCGTATGATGACTCGTATGATGACCCGTATGATGACCCGTATGATGACTCGTATGATGACTCGTATGATGACGCGTATGATGACTCGTATGATGACGCGTATGATGACTCGTATGATGAACCGTATGATGACTCGTATGACGCGTATGATGACTCGTATGATGACCCGTATGATGACCCGTATGATGACACGTATGATTACTCGTATGATGACCCGTATGATGACGCGTATGATGACGCGTATGATGACGCGTATGATGACCCGTATGATGACCCGTATGATGACGCGTATGATGACGCGTATGATGACTCGTATGATGACCCGTATGATGACCCGTATGATGACGCGTATGATGACCCGTATGATGACCCGTATGATGACTCGTATGATGACCCGTATGATGACGCGTATGATGACCCGTATGATGACCCGTATGATGACCCGTATGATGACTCGTATGATGACTCGTATGATGACGCGTATGACGCGTATGATGACGCGTATGATGACGCGTATGATGACGCGTATGATGACGCGTATGATGACTCGTATGATGACTCGTATGATGACGTGTATGACTCGTATGACGCGTATGATGACCCGTATGATGACCCGTATGATGACGCGTATGATGACGCGTATGATGACGCGTATGATGACCCGTATGATGACTCGTATGACGTGTATGATGACTCGTATGACGTGTATGATGACTCGTATGATGACGCGTATGACTCGTATGATGACGCGTATGATGACTTGTATGATGACCCGTATGATGACTTGTATGATGACCCGTATGATGACTCGTATGATGACCCGTATGATGACCCGTATGATGACCCGTATGATGACGCGTATGATGACGCGTATGATGACCCGTATGATGACCCGTATGATGACCCGTATGATGACTCGTATGATGACTCGTATGATGACTCGTATGATGACTCGTATGATGACTCGTATGATGACTCGTATGATGATGCGTGCGTTTGACGTCTCGGGTTGTAGCGGACATTATTTTCCAGCCTGATCCCAGCTATAAGTAATCTGTTTTAATCGCATAATTCCACAGTATTCTGGACATCTGCGTTGCTGAATCTTTTGCAATTTGTTCAATTAATAATGGAGACGTCAAAGAAGAAAGATGTAGGTGGGAAGCGTTTAGCCAAGGAAACACACTGTGTTTTCTTGTTTAAAATTCCCGGACGGGAAGCTTTACTATGGATCAGAGCGGTCAAGCGAACATGGATCCCGACTACATGTTAACCGGCAGTTTTCAGGGAGAAAATTGTGGTAATAAGTCGGCTCTTACCAGAGATCAGCAGAGCTTCTGTCCGGCTGCAGCTTTGTGACTAAATTCCTTGCAATAGCTCGTTGGGAAATGTATTTATTGCCACCTTTCCCAACTTCTTTGTCACGTGTTGCTGGCATCAAATTCTAAAGTTAATGATTATTTGCAAAAAAAAAATAAAGTTTATGAGTTTGAACATCAAATATGTTGTCTTTGTAGCATATTCAACTGAATATGGCTTGAAAAGGATTTGCAAATCATTGTATTCTGTTTATATTTACATCTTACACAATTTCCCAACTCATATGGAAATGGGAAATGTGTAGTGGGCATGTGGGCAAAGCAAAAATCAAAAAAGTGGAATTGATCTGCAGTGTGAACCAGGCCTTCACCTTAATATTCACTGAGGATTTTTTTTTTTTTAAAGACTAAAAGCACATGGTTTCAAAAAGTCTTTTGGGCCTTACCAATGTGCCGACGTACACTGCAGTCTTCTTGCCGAACCTGGTGAGGAACCACTGCCAGAAGGGGATGGTGAGGGTGGCCGAGAGCTGTGAGGAGGACATGTACACTCTGGTCAAACACACCTTTGCCAGGAGGACATATACACTCTGGTCAAACACACCTTTGCCAGGAGGACATGTACATGAATGGTAAAGAATTCCACTTTCAAAGCTTCAACAATTAGTTTCCTCAGTTCCCAAACGTTTATTGAGTGTTGTTAAAAGAAAAGGTGATGTAACACAGTGGTGAACATGCCCTTTCCCAACTACTTTGGCACGTGTTGCAGGAAGACATGTATACTCTGGTTAAACACACCTTTGCCAGGAGGACATGTACACTCTGGTCAAACACACCTTTGCCAGGAGGACATGTACATGAATGGTAAAGAATTCCACTTTCAAAGCTTCAACAATTAGTTTCCTCAGTTCCCAAACGTTTATTGAGTGTTGTTAAAAGAAAAGGTGATGTAACACAGTGGTGAACATGCCCTTTCCCAACTACTTTGGCACGTGTTGCAGGAAGACATGTATACTCTGGTTAAACACACCTTTGCCAGGAGGACATGTACACTCTGGTCAAACACACCTTTGCCAGGAGGACATGTACATGAATGGTAACGAATTCCACTTTCAAAGCTTCAACAATTAGTTTCCTCAGTTCCCAAATGTTTATTGAGTGTTGTTAAAAGAAAAGGTGATGTAACACAGTGGTGAACATGCCCTTTCCCAACTACTTTGGCACGTGTTGCAGGAGGACATGTACATGAATGGTAAAGAATTCCACTTTCAAAGCTTCAACAATTAGTTTCCTCAGTTCCCAAACGTTTATTGAGTGTTGTTAAAAGAAAAGGTGATGTAACACAGTGGTGAACATGCCCTTTCCCAACTACTTTGGCACCTGTTGCAGGAGGACATGTACACTCTGGTTAAACACACCTTTGCCAGGAGGACATGTACACTCTGGTCAAACACACCTTTGCCAGGAGGACATGTACACTCTGGTTAAACACACCTTTGCCAGGAGGACATGTACACTCTGGTCAAACACACCTTTGCCATGAGGACATGTACACTCTGGTTAAACACACCTTTGCCAGGAGGACATGTACACTCTGGTTAAACACACCTTTGCCAGGAGGACATGTACACTCTGGTCAAACACACCTTTGCCAGGAGGACATGTACACTCTGGTTAAACACACCTTTGACAGGAGGACATGTACACTCTGGTTAAACACACCTTTGCCAGGAGGACATGTACACTCTGGTTAAACACACCTTTGCCAGGAGGACATGTACACTCTGGTCAAACACACCTTTGCCAGGAGGACATGTACACTCTGGTCAAACACACCTTTGCCAGGAGGACATGTACAGTCTGGTTAAACACACCTTTGCCAGGAGGACATGTACACTCTGGTCAAACACACCTTTGCCAGGAGGACATGTACACTCTGGTCAAACACACCTTTGCCAGGAGGACATGTACACTCTGGTCAAACACACCTTTGCCAGGAGGACATGTACACTCTGGTTAAACACACCTTTGACAGGAGGACATGTACACTCTGGTTAAACACACCTTTGCCAGGAGGACATGTACACTCTGGTTAAACACACCTTTGCCAGGAGGACATGTACACTCTGGTCAAACACACCTTTGCCAGGAGGACATGTACACTCTGGTCAAACACACCTTTGCCAGGAGGACATGTACAGTCTGGTTAAACACACCTTTGCCAGGAGGACATGTACACTCTGGTCAAACACACCTTTGCCAGGAGGACATGTACACTCTGGTCAAACACACCTTTGCCAGGAGGACATGTCCACTCTGGTTAAACACACCTTTGCCAGGAGGACATGTACACTCTGGTTAAACACACCTTTGCCAGGAGGACATGTACACTCTGGTTAAACACACCTTTGCCAGGAGGACATGTACACTCTGGTTAAACACACCTTTGCCAGGAGGACATGTACACTCTGGTTAAACACACCTTTGCCAGCAGGACATGTACACTCTGGTTAAACACACCTTTGCCAGGAGGACATGTACACTCTGGTTAAACACACCTTTGCCAGGAGGACATGTACACTCTGGTCAAACACACCTTTGCCAGGAGGACATGTACACTCTGGTTAAACACACCTTTGCCAGGAGGACATGTACACTCTGGTCAAACACACCTTTGCCAGGAGGACATGTACACTCTGGTTAAACACACCTTTGCCAGGAGGACATGTACACTCTGGTTAAACACACCTTTGCCAGGAGGACATGTACAGTCTGGTTAAACACACCTTTGCCAGGAGGACATGTACACTCTGGTCAAACACACCTTTGCCAGGAGGACATGTACACTCTGGTTAAACACACCTTTGCCAGCCAAGCACAAAAAAATGAATGACGTGAGAGAAGAAATGGAGACAAGCACAGGGGAGATAGTCTTTCATGGTCTAGCCTCCTTGCTGTCATCTTTCCTTTCATCCCAGCAGAAGCTGCCGTCACACCATTGGTGGAAAAAGTCATCTCTCCAAACAATGTTAATACTTCATGTCTGCTGCATAATCCTGTGCATGAAGCCAGGGATCTAAAAAGGTAATCTGCTCCCTCCCTCGCCGGTCAGCCACAGTAGGTTGGCTTGTTTCAATGAAATGATGAGATTCCGGCTGTGGGAATGGGATGACATTTGGGCCGGACACAGTCTTGTGGAAGTGGACATTGTGCACTAATGAAGTAGAGACAGAGCAGCTTTGTGGCGGCTGACAATTTATGTGAGAGAGAAGCCTTTTGTCCACACTCTGAAGGTCACGCCTCAACTTTTGCCGCTGAGGGACGTCGTTATGGCAACAGCCCACCTGAAATCACACCTGCTCTGCTGTGTGTGTCTCGGGACTCACCATGATGACCAGAAGAATGTTCTGGAAGTCGTTTCTGAAGCCCAGTGTGTAGCTGCAGAACAGAGCAAAGTTTCCCTCCAGGAGCTGCAGAACAAACAACAATTAGCATTAGTAGCAATTAATACACATGTGTGAGCACAAGTACTGATGTGACAGACATGACTGACATGACCGACATGACTGATGTGACTGACATGACCGACATGACTGACATGACTGATGTGACTGACATGACCGACATGACCGACAGATATGACTGACATGACAGACATGACTGACCGACATGACCGACATGACAGACATGACTGAGGTGACCGACATGACTGACTGATATGACTGACATGACCGACATGACCGACATGACTGACATGACTGACATGACTGACATGACTGATATGACTGATATGACCGACATGACTGACATGACTGACATGACTGATATGACTGATATGACTGACATGACCGACATGACCGACATGACCGACATGACCGACATGACCGACTGACATGACCGACATGACCGACTGACATGACCGACATGACCGACATGACCGACATGACCGACATGACCGACTGATATGACCGACATGACAGACATGACTGACAGACGTGACCGACATGACTGACTGATATGGCTGACATGACCGACATGACCGACTGACATGACCGACATGACCGACATGACCGACATGACCGACATGACTGACTGATATGACCGACATGACAGACATGACTGACAGACGTGACCGACATGACTGACTGATATGGCTGACATGACCGACATGACTGAAATGACCGACTGATATGACCGACATGACTTGACCGATATGACTGACATGACCGACATGACTTGACCGATATGACTGACATGACCGACATGATTGACAGACGTGACCGACATGACCGACATGACATGACTGACTGATATGACTGACATGACCGACATGACTGATATGACTGACATGACCGACATGACTGATATGACCGACATGACCGACATGACATGACCGATATGACTGACATGATTGACACGCCGACATGACCGACTGATATGACCGACATGACTGACAGACGTGACCGACGTGACCAACATGACCGACATGACTGACATGACTGACTGATATGACTGACATGACTGACATGACCGACGTGCTTGACGTGACCGACATGACATGACCGACATGACAGACTGATATGACTGACATGACCGACGTGACCGACATGACATGACAGACTGATATGACTCACATGACCGACGTGACTGACTGATATGACTGACATGACTGACTGATATGACAGACATGACCGACTGACATGACCGACGTGACTGACTGATATGATTGACTGATATGACTGACATGACTGATTTGACAGACATGACCGACTGATATGACCGACATGACCGACATGACCGACTGATATGACCGACATGATTGATATGACTGACATGACCGACATGACTGATATGACCAACTGACATGACTGACATGACCGACATGGCTGATATGACCAACTGACATGACCGACTGATATGACTGACATGACATGACCGATATGACTGACAGGCCGACATGACCGACTGATACGACCAACATGACTGACGTGCTTGACGTGACCGACATGACAGACTGATATGACTGACATGACCGACATGACCGACGTGACCGACATGACATGACAGACTGATATGACTCACATGACCGACGTGACTGACTGATATGACTGACATGACTGACTGATATGACTGACATGACTGATATGACAGACATGACCGACTGACATGACCGACGTGACTGACTGATATGATTGACTGATATGACTGACATGACTGATTTGACAGACATGACCGACTGATATGACCGACATGACCGACTGATATGACCGACATGATTGATATGACTGACATGACCGATATGACCAACTGACATGACTGACATGACCGACATGGCTGATATGACCAACTGACATGACCGACTGATATGACTGACATGACCGACAGTCCACTTGCTTTCTTACAATCTCCTTGGCAAGACTCACATAGTAAACTTGGCATGCAGTTGCAATTGCAAGACATTAGATGGCAGTAGTGTATCGGCAAGTCGTGCCCATCTTGTTTTCCTTCAGTCTTTTAAAGTGTTTGTACTCTAAGTCTTTTACTTATTACACATCGGCTGTGCAGATTAGTTGTAGTTTTTACTACCAACTTTGGAGGTCTTGAAATCGCCATGTAAAATCGCTAATGCTAATCAGTAGCGCGTACACGGCATATGCAATAAAGATCGTTTCTTTCAGGGCTGATGTCAGGCTAATAATCAATATTTGGAGCCCATAAAAGTTATCTAAATAAAAACCGATACAGATATACGTCAAAATGACAAGTATTGGCGTTGATAATCAGCTCTAATGTTCAATGTGAATTAGCCATGAGATAGAGCATTTTGAAAAGTGGAGCTTTATTACACTTTTGAGCTCTTTCTATCAGGCATGTTTGCTTTGTTGGCATGGAAACTTGCAACATTACCCAGCAGCAGTCTGTCTGAGTCCTGAGTGCTTGTTTTCCCGCCAAGTGTTTGAGCCTGTGTACCAACAATGAATGGTACTGGTCACACACAGCCACCCACCCATGTTTAAGACCAAATGAAGTGCACTACTTAGCAGCAGCCAGCAGAGGCACTAAAGAAGACAGCAAAGTGAAATGTGCTTGTAAAATGTATCAAAAGAAACGCATTTTTTAACAGATGATGTTTTTTGTTTGCACCATCGCTTGTTGTTTGCCTGTAAATGCGTACCATGAAGGCTAAGGAGGTGAAGAGGAAGACCATGACCAGTTTGGCGTAGGGCCCGTGTCCCATCACAAGCTTGATGCCCTGCAGGAAGGATAAGGGTTGGGACTTGGGACGACTGGACTCTGGAAGGGAAAAGAAAGAAAAGATGAGTCCTTGTTGCTGGTCAGGAGAAGAGAGCCGTGAGGAACAGCAACAAGTCGCACCTTTCATCTCCCTCACGCCGAAGAAGAGCACGATGGCGCACAGGACGTAGATCAAGCAGATGACACCGGAGGCGATCATGTAGGCCGTCCTCTGTGGACAAACACATTGACTAATGTACTTTCCCCGATCTTCAGAAGGGAAGCGGGCGAGGGAGACGCACGCACCGTGTGCTGCAGAGTGATCACGTGAACCGTGGCGTTGAGGCCGGCTGATGCCGACGAGTTGCTCGCGTCCGCCGAGATCTGGCCTGGACCTGGGACGCAGGGCGCGTTGGCCATGCCCACGATCTGACCCTGGATGGCGGTGCCAAGCACGGTGCCGAGAACCTCCACGGTCATCCCTAATTGGGGCAGGGAGACAAAGAAGTGGAAGAACATGCTGACAATGACAAACACTGATAGATAGATGGATTGCAGGACTGACTGTAGGCCGTGGCAGAGTCCCTCTCCTTCTGCTCGGAGCTGATGAACATGGTGAGGGCAGAATACGGCACATGGAAGCACTGAAAGAAGACAGACATTTACTTTTGGGTCAAACAAGGTAGAAATAACTTGTGAAAGTGCAGCATCCATCCACCTCTGCCTCTCACACACAGTAGGATGTTGCAATCATGCGTGTGTGGAAAGCTGACAATATTTCTTGAGGAGAGGTAAGACTTCTTGTGGAAGCCAGAAGTCAATCAATCAATCAATCAATCAATGTTTACTTATATAGCCCTAAATCACTAGTGTCTCAAAGGGCTGCACAAACCACAACACAAACCACAACGACATCCTCGGTAGGCCCACATAAGGGCAAGGAAAACTCACACCCAGTGGGACGTCGGTGACAATGATGACTATGAGAACCTTGGAGAGGAGGAAAGCAATGGATGTCGAGCGGTTCTAACATGATACTGTGAGAGTTCAATCCATAATGGATCCAACACAGTCGCGAGAGTCCAGTCCAAAGCGGATCCAACACAGCAGCGAGAGTCCCGTTCACAGCGGAGCCAGCAGGAAACCATCCCAAGCGGAGGCGGATCAGCAGCGCAGAGATGTCCCCAGCCGACACACAGGCAAGCAGTACATGGCCACCGGATCGGACCGGACCCCCTCCACAAGGGAGAGTGGGACATAGGAGAAAAAGAAAAGAAACGGCAGATCAACTGGTCTAAAAAGGGAGTCTATTTAAAGGCTAGAGTATACAAATGAGTTTTAAGGTGAGACTTAAATGCTTCTACTGAGGTGGCATCTCGAACTTTTACCGGGAGGGCATTCCAGAGTACTGGAGCCCGAAATGAAAAAGCTCTATAGCCCGCAGACTTTTTTTGGGCTTTGGGAATCACTAATAAGTGTAAGTTTTTAATAGTCAGACTCAGAAGCACATGTGTCTGTGAGCCAGGCACTGAAAGTCAACATGGAGTGCTTTGTGCACACAAGCAAGAGCTCGGGGAGCATCCTCTCCTCATTCAACTTCTAGCAGACTAAAGTGTCAATCATGCAGACAAACGGGACTGCAAGCAGCCCAGAGAGAAAAGTATACAGGTACCACATCATACATTCACACCTCTCCGCTAAACATTTAATCACACTTGTTTTATTTTAACTTTTCAAAATTGTTGTGTTAGTTTTGTATTTGTGGAAACAAGTTCAAGAGTTAAAAGGTCATGCAAAGTTAAATACTTCAAAGTCCACCTGCATTGTTCTGTGAGCCAGTCCAATAAAAACACTTCCTTGTCATAACACACATATACATATATATATATATATAACATATATATCCATATATACATACGTATATATTAGGGCTGGGCAACGATTAAAAATTTTAATCGAAGTTAATCGCACTATTTCTCCGATTAATCGCGATTAACTGCATTGTATACGCAAAGCCCAATAATGAATTCAAAAGTAGTGTGTAGTGCACCTTTATTGGAATATTCTCCCACATGAACAAAAGCGCCAAAACATTTGTTGTGCAAACACAATTTAAATCAGTCCTTGTTAAACAGTAGCAG
This sequence comes from Nerophis ophidion, assembly GCF_033978795.1. NCBI lineage: Eukaryota > Metazoa > Chordata > Actinopteri > Syngnathiformes > Syngnathidae > Nerophis > Nerophis ophidion. Next base: position 43,051,527 of record NC_084631.1, read on the forward strand.
TTAAATAGCATATTTTATGAAAATCAACTCCAAAAATGTAAATACAAACATTTAAGCTTATTGCCACTGCCAGGGTATTTAAGTTATCCTGTTTGTTATGGAAAATAAATATAATCTACATAGAAATCTCTGAGCCACAATCATAACATCTGAACAGGCAATTTCTGAGGTAACAGCAGAAACATTTTTTTTATCAGGGATCTTATGTTTAAAAAGCCTATATTATAGGTAGTGGGCTGTTTTAGGGAATTTTTGATCAAATTATCCGTAGTAGCAATATTAATAATGTTGTGTTTATTCTGCGTAGTGCACTTAAAATAATTATCTAGGAATTGATATGATGGGAATTTTCCGATTGTTTGCTTGGTGCTTTGATAAACTGAACGCATCATATACATGGTACTATATTGTGATGTTATGAGCCAGGGAAAAAAAGAACTACCCTACCCAGCATGCAACAGGAGTGACGAGCATGTAAAGGTTGTGTGTCGCCATGACGGCATCTTGTATGTTGTGATATGCACGCTCTGAAAGCAAACGTTAAGAACTCAGCCAACACTCCTGGTCTGCATTATTCATAAATAGACAGACAACACATATACTCCGCTGCTTCACAGGCCGCTGGATGTAGCCGGCAAAGTATTCCCATGCTAGCTAGCCGGTCTAGCAAGCACGCCTCATTCAGTCCAAAACGGCCCGATCTATCCACATCCAGAATTGTCTGGCGGTCGTAAGTGATCCCGGAGTGACCACGCTGTAAGCCAGCCATGACATTTGCTGAATTGTCCGGTATTTTTGCCAAATGTTCCATCTTTACCAAGAGCCCCTCCACGCCGGGCGACGCCATCTTGTTAAGAAAAGGCATTAACAAAATAAAAGCATGTAAACAACATACGCAAATGTGCGCTAAAATAATTGTCGGCGTTAATAGATTGATGAGTTAACGCGTAATTAACGCATTAATTTGCCCACCCCTAGTATATATATATACACACACATATACACATATATATATACACATATACATACATAAATGTATATATATATATATATATATATATATATTACTCTGTCATAGATAGATAGTACTTTAATGATAGTACAATCCATGTTATAACATATATACAGTATACTCTGTCATAGTACAGTTCTGGGAGCCCAATCCCCTGGAGACCTGCCCAATATTGAGATGAGTGTATGGTATTGACATCCTTCCTAATCTCACAAACTTTTTTTGCCCTCCTTGCCCAGCAGAGGTGTAACGGTACACAAAAATTTCGGTTCTGTACGTACCTCGGTTTAGAGGTCACGGTTCGGTTCATTTTCGTTACAGTAAGAAAACAACAAAATATAAATGTTTTGGTTATTTATTTACCAAATCTGTAAACAATGGCATAACATACATATACACACGGGGTCCATTGCCAGGGTTAATGTGGTCAACATATATAACATAAAAACTAAATAAGATAAGGCTCAGAATGGTTTCTTAACAAAGCCTTTCTACATATAAAGTGCTTTTTTTGATTGATTGATTGATACTTTTATTAGTAGATTGCACAGTACAGTACATATTCCCTACAATTGACCACTAAATGGTAACACCCCAAGAAGTTTTTCAACTTGTTTAAGTCGGGGTCCACGTTAATCAACATTAAACTGCCTCAAGTTGTTGCTCAGAAGAAATAAAATGACAAAACTTTTCTTCTACATATAAAAAGTGCAACATTAAAGAGTTTCAAGTCAACTCAGCCTCAGATTAAGTGAAATGCATACAATTGTCTGTATAGACAAATGTAAGCATTTGACAATGACAATGTAAATACTTGAAAGGTTTACATCAGGGGTGCCCACACTTTCTGCAGGCGAGCTACTTTTCAATTGACCAACTCGAGGGGATCTACCTCATTTATATATATCATTTATATTTATTTATTTATGAAAGAGACATTTTTGTAAACAAGTTAAATGTGTTTAATGATAATACAAGCATGTGTAACACATATAGATGTCTTTCTTTCACAAAGACAAGAATATAAGTTGGTGTATTACCTGATTCTGATGTCTTGCATTGATTGGAATCAGACAGTAATGATGATAACGCCCACATTTTCAAATGGAGGAGAAAAAAAGTTGTCCTTTCTGTACAATACCACATGAAAGTGGTTGGTTTTTGGCATCTAATTCATCCAGCTTCCATACACTTTACAAGAAAAACATTGGCGGCAAATTCCGTAGCTTGCTTGATTGACATTCACGGCACCCGAGGGTCTTGTGAGATGACGCTGGCTGCTGCCAGTTCATTATTATGAAAAAATGACAGAGAGGAAGGCGAGAAACACTTTTTATTTCAACAGACTTTCGCGCCGTCCCTTCCGTCAAAACTCTAAAGGCCGACTGCACATTTCCTATCTTCACAATAAAAGCCCTGCTTCATGCTGCCTGCGCTAACAAAATAAGAGTCGCCAGCTTTCTAAGGGATCGCTTGTGCACGCCAGTTTTCCGAGACTCTGTATTTAGTTAGCGCAGGCAGCATGAAGCAGGGCTTTTATTGTGAAGATAGGAAATGTGCAGTCGGCCTTTAGAGTTTTGACGGAAGGTACGGCGCGAGAGTCTGTTGAAATAAAAAGTGTTTCTGGCCTTCCTCTCTGTCATATTTTCATAATAATGATCTTGCAGCAGCCAGCGTCATCTCACAAGACCCTCCGGTACCGTGAATGTCATTTAAGTGACGTCTTGGTGAAGATTGATGATCACAAATTTTTAGGTCTATTTTTAAAAAAAGCCTGGCTGGAGATCGACTGACACACCCCCCGCGGTCGACTGGTAGCTCGCGATCGACGTAATGGGCACCCCTGGTTTACATTAACTGTGGCCAAATTAAGCAATACGATAATCAGAATATATAATAAGAAGAAGAAGAAGAAGAAGAAGAAGAAGAAGAACAAGAAGAAGAAGAAGAAGAAGAAGGCAACTAACCCTTTTGAATGCCATTACTGTAGTCATTTGACAATTGTACCGTATTTTTCAGACTATAAGTCGCAGTTTTTTTTCATAGTTTGGCCGGGAGTGCGACTTATACTCAGGAGCGACTTATGTGTGAAATTATTAACACATTACCGTAAAATATCAAATAATATTATTTAGTTCATTCATGTAAGAGACTAGACGTATAAGATTTCATGGGATTTACGGATTAGGAGTGAGAGATAGTTTGGTAAAGGTATAGCATGTTCTATATGTTCTAGTTATTTGAATGACTCTTACCATAATATGTTAGGTTAACATAGCAGTTGCTTATTTATGCCTCATATAACCTACACTTATTCAGCCTGTTGTTCACTATTCTTTACTTATTTTAAATTGCCTTTTAAATGTCTATTCTTGCTGTTGGGTTTTATCAAATACATTTCCCACAAAAATGCAACTTATACTCCAGTGTGACTTATGTTTTTTTCCTTCTTTATTATGCATTTTCGGCAGGTGCGACTTATACTCAGAAAAATACGGTAATTGGAAGGTTAATAACTTGATTATTCTAATTAGAAAATATTCTCTCAATCACCGCTAGCAAAAATTGCACTTCTTTATTTATAATTTTTTTTTGTCCTGTCCAGCTTCTCAGGCAAATCAGGGGCGGCATGGCACAGTGGGTAGAGTGGCTGTGCCAGAAACCTGAGGGTTGCAAGTTCGCTTCCCACCTGCCGCTCACACCGGTGAATGAATGACAGGTGGTGGTCGGAAGGTCCGTAGGCGCAAACTGGCAGCCACGCTTCCGTCAGTCTACCCCAGGGCAGCTGTGGCTACAGATGTAGCTTACCACCACCAGGTGTGAATGAATGATGGCTTCCCACTTCTCTGTGAGCGCTTTGAGTATCCAGCAATAGAAAAGCGCGGTATAAATCTAATCCATTATTATTATTATTATATAGTTGATGTAGATGCCCATGGCGGCTGTTCAGATTTACTTTCAAACGTTATCTCCTCTGAGCCCATTTGTCGTTTCGGCTTCAAACTCGCACAGGAGAGACTTTGAACCCCTCTGATTAAAAGTTATTGAAAGAGTTTTGATAAGTTCTCCGGTTTGGATTTTACGCGCCTTCAAAAAACCCCTGCCCAAATTTTCCTAAAAAATGCCATTTTTGCCTCTTTGAGCTGTAATTTGACCCATTTAAAATGCTTCAAAGTGCAAGTTAAAGCTCTACTATGCCAAGCGAAAGCCATTTATCAACAACATCCAGAAACGCCGATCTATAATTTCAACCCCTAACATAATTCAAAACTCACCAAATTTTACACACACATCAGGACTGGCAAAAATTGCCATCTGATAAAAAAACAAACCCCAAAAATAAAATTTGCGCTCTAACGCCCCCTAGGAAAATACCCAGGCAAAACTGCTTGTAACTTCTGTTAGGAATGTCGTAGAGACATGAAACAAAAACCTCTATATAGATCTGACTAAGATCAGGGTTTGAGAAGCGGCGGCAGCAACCAAAGGCGGACCCGACCAACGCTGCTTCTCTTGTTGCCTTATTTGAATTTGAAAAACTGCACTTCAATAAACACTGAACATCTTGAAATGCAGTTTTTTCTCCAGTTGGAAGCTCAAACGTGGGTCAGGCTCACCAGGTTCATTTTCTATTATCAATCAATGAATTTACTCATTGACTACTGGCTCAGGCCTACACATATGTCTGAAATATTTTGATGCCTCTGGAAATTGTATTTAATGCCTTTTAAAACCGTTTAAGTCCTTCATTTTAGCAAAATCCATTTGACTTGAAAGGCTTTTTAATGACACCAAGTGCGTTTCTTACTCACAGTCTGCAGGGTCTGGAAGATACAGTAGAAGAAGAGGTACCAGATGACTTTGCGGTCCTCAAAGGGGGGGACGTACCAAATGAGGAAGTAGGAGAGCACTGCCAGAGGGGTTGACAGCACGATCCTGCAGGGGGGGGGGGGAGACAAAAAGCAAGTGGATGAGAAGATGAAGCAGGCCAAACAAACAAAGTCTTTATGACTGTGGTTACATAAGCCAGAGCGCAGTAGCAGGCTAACTTCTAACTTGCAAAAGTGACACGTCAGCCCGTGTGTGCACATGGCAGCATCTGATGACTGTGTGAAAGGTGTGGACACACCTGAGCATCACCATGTTACATGAATGGCAGAAATGAATCACCTTGCTCCCACAAAAGGAACATACCTGCCCTAGACTTATTTCAGGTGGCTCATAAGCATGATTTCCTGCATGTGTTGCACTTGCTCATTGAAACATGTGCCAGGATCAAGTTGAAGAAGGAAACCACACCTCCAGATGCAGCAACCAGGACATCCTGGACACGGCCCACAATCGGGGTGTGGAGGTGAGTCATCCTTGTCACAAATTGAGAAGATAAGAGTGCCAGTGGATGTAGAATGTTTCCACATGTACCCTAAAAAGACACGGTGCCGGGCAATCACACAGCAGGAAGTGCAGTGACGACTACAGTACCAGGAACAGAACTTACAGGTGCCGGGCAATCACACAGCAGGAAGTGCAGTGACGACTACAGTACCAAGAATGCAACTTACAACACAGCTTTGGCTTTGCAGTCCAAAAAAAACCCTTATTCACTAAGGTACAGTAGCATACATCTACTTCAGTTTTGAAAGGTTAATAATGATTTGGAGCCGTGCAAAGTAGATCCCTTTAATTACATGGTAACTCTCAGCAGCAACAAAACTAAAACACCTCACTGCTCGCTCGGTCGTAGCACTGATGACTTCAACATTTTCAAACGCATGCAGACCACTTCAAACACTTCAGTTAGTGCCATCTTGTGGAATTAAAACTACATGTTGCTTACAGCCACAGCTGCTGAAAGGGCCTGTTTGCAAGCATTACATGGATGCCAAGAGGGCGCTAACCTTCCAATGTGTTGTAGGCATTAAATCCCACCCTCTTATGGATTCTTATATATATATATATATATATATATATATATATATATATATATTAGGGGTGGGCAAATTAATGCGTTAACTCATCAATCTATTAACGCCGACAATTATTTTAGCGCACATTTGCGTATGTTGTTTACATGCTTTTATTTTGTTAACGCCTTTTCTTAACAAGATGGCGTCGCCCGGCGTGGAGGGGCTCTTGGTAAAGATGGAACATTTGGCAAAAATACCAGACAATTCTGCAAATTTCCTGGCTGGCTTACAGCGTGGTCACTCCGGGATCACTTACGACCGCCAGACAATTCTGGATGTGGATAGATCGGGCCGTTTTGGACTGAATGAGGCGTGCTTGCTAGACCGGCTAGCTGGCATGGGAATACTTTGCCGGCTACATCCAGCGGCTTGTGAAGCAGCGGAGTATATGTGTTGTCTGTCTATTTATGAATAATGCAGACCAGGAGTGTTGGCTGAGTTCTTAACGTTTGCTTTCAGAGCGTGCATATCACAACATACAAGATGCCGTCATGGCGACACACAACCTTTACATGCTCGTCACTCCTGTTGCATGCTGGGTAGGGTAGTTCTTTTTTTCCCTGGCTCATAACATCACAATATAGTACCATGTATATGCGTTCAGTTTATCAAAGCACCAAGCAAACAATCGGAAAATTCCCATCATATCAATTCCTAGATAATTATTTTAAGTGCACTACGCAGAATAAACACAACATTATTAATATTGCTACTACGGATAATTTGATCAAAAATTCCCTAAAACAGTCCACTACCTATAATATAGGTTTTTTAAACATAAGACCCTGATAAAAAAAAATGTTTCTGCTGTTACCTCAGAAATTGCCTGTTCAGATGTTATGATTGTGGCTCAGAGATTTGTATGTAGATTATATTTATTTTCCATAACAAACAGGATAACTTAAATACCCTGGCAGTGGCAATAAGCTTAAATGTTTGTATTTACATTTTTGGAGTTGATTTTCATAAAATATGCTATTTAACTGCTACTGTTTAACAAGGACTGATTTAAATTGTGTTTGCACAACAAATGTTTTGGCGCTTTTGTTCATGTGGGAGAATATTCCAATAAAAGGTGCACTACACACTACTTTTGAATTCATTATGTGGCTTTGCGTATACAATGTAGTTAATCGCGATTAATCTGAGAAATAGTGCGATTAACTTCGATTAAAATTTTTAATCGTTGCCCAGCCCTAATATATATATATACACACACACATACACATGTATACACACACGTTTTGAAGCTAGCAATGTCTTATTTGAGTTGTATTATATAGTACATGACTACCTGTATCACAGTAAAGACTGACTTTGTCTGTGAATCCAATAAAAGGTTTCGATGCTGACAGTTTGCGCCTAATGTTATAAACCTGGGTACAAATCCAATGTATCCCAGCAGGATCCAATAAAGACATAAACCAGAAAGTGAAGAAGTCACGCATGTGATGTGACAAAGTGTACTCTTGTGGGTAAGCGTCCTGTGCCACAAATTATACTTTTCTTCTGTACATTCTCATGCCAACAAAGGCTTTATCAGGTAAAGCAATGTACTAAATGCTTTTCTCGGTATCATTAATGACATGTTTGGGGGTGTTGGCAGCAATAATCTTGCCATGAACTATAGTAACCTTCTACAGGAGACTGGAGGAAGAAGAAAAAAAAACATCCGAGGAGCCAAGAGCTGTAATCTCATTGGCTGGAATAGATGGTGTGTTGTGGGCTGGCCCAATCACAGACTGATCTTACCGGTTCATCCCCCCCCCCCCACACACACTCACGCACACACTAGTGAAACATGGCAGACTATGTGCTGCTTCCTCCGTTCTTTCCACGCAGGGCTTTCTGAGTGACGTGCCGGTGATTCCTTCACGCTCACACCAAATAACCAATGACTAGCCTGGGGAAGGACAAACGGCAGGAAATAGGAATGACCCACTTTTTACCACCAGCTAAAAAAAAAGTTCAGTTGAGATGCTGCTGCACTGCAGGCCGATCAGTTAATCAATGTATTGGAGACAGAAAATAGGACCAGTCAATTGCAATGCTATATTTCATTTTCAAATCACACTCTCTTTCCTAAAGGACGCTAATGTTCAGCCCGGGCTGACAGACAGCCGCCTGGCTTTGACACTCTACACCCAACATGTCACTTGCAGACATGAGGTGGGGGTGGATGCTCCAGAAGAATGGGGTCTGCGACCTTTAGGCCGGAGGGGGCCTCAAGCAAGACGAGCCGCTATTGAAGCCCGTGGCCAGAGTGGGGACCATTCACGTTTGTATTTCACGCAACTGGCACCCAGCGGCTTCAGTGGAAACTTTTCAAGGGAAAGTGCAAAGTAGCAGAGGGGGGTTATATTCATCAGGGTCCTGCTGAAGGTGGGAAATGTGCAAGTGAACTATGGTTTGGATGTGATTGGCAGAGAGGCCTGGGGGTGGTTGGCTCAGGAAGAGGGTGGAGTATCAAGTGGTAGACCCGCTCTGTGCAGTGCAGTCAGACAGGGTCATGTCTGCATCACAACATTTGCAGGTTTGATTGATTGATTGATACTTTTATTAGTAGATTGCACAGTTCAGTACATATTCCGTACAATTGACCACTAAATGGTAACACCCCAATAAGTTTTTCAACTTGTTTAAGTCGGGGTCCACGTTAATCAATTCATGGTACAAATATATACTATCAACATAATACAGTCATCACACAAGTTAATCATCATAGTATATACATTGAATTATTTACATTATTTACAATCCGGGGGGTGGGATGAGGAGCTTTGGTTGATATCAGAACTTCAGTCATCAACAGAGAAATGTGGACATTGAAACAGTGTAGGTCTTATTTAGTAGGATATGTACAGCCAGCAGAGAACATAGTGAGTTCACATAGCATAAGAACAAGTATATACATTAGAAGTACATTTGAGTTGTTTATAATCCGGGGAGATGGGATGTGAATGGAGGAGGGTATTAGTAAAGTGTTGAAGTTGCCTGGGGTGCTTTTGAAGGAATATAGAGATGCACTTACTTTTATACCTGTTGGGAGTGCATTCCACATTGATGTGGCATTGAAAGAGAACGAGTTAAGACCTTTGTTAGATCGAAATCTGGGTTTAACGTGGTTTGTGGAGCTCCCCCTGGTGTTGTGGTTATGGCGGTCATTTACGTTAAGGAAGTAGTTTGACATGTACTTCGGTATCAAGGAGGTGTAGCGGATTTTATAGACCAGGCTCAGTGCAAGTTGTTTGACTCTGTCCTCCACCCTGAGCCAGCCCACTTTGGAGAAGTGGGTTGAATTGAGGTGTAATCTGGGGTGGAGGTCTAAAAGTAACCGAATTAGCTTATTCTGGGATGTTTGGAGTCTAGATTTGAGGGTTTTGGAGGTGCTGGGGTACCAGGAGGTGCAAGCGTAATCGAAGAAGGGTTGAATGAGAGTTCCCGCTAGAATCCTCAAGGTGCTTTTGTTGACCAGAGAGGAGATTCTGTAGAGGAATCTCGTTCTTTGGTTGACCTTTTTGATCACCTTGGTTGCCATTTTATCACAGGAACGATTAGCCTCTAGAATGGAACCTAGGTAGGTGATCTCATCCTTCCTGGTGTTAACAATGTCACCCACTTTTATAGTGAAGTCACTGACCTTCTTAAGTTTGATATGGGACCCAAATAGGATGGATTCCGTTTTACCCAAGTGTATGGATAGCTTGTTGTCAGCGAGCCAGGTGCAAATATTGAGGAGTTCAGCACTGAGGATTTTACAACTCAGACACATTTTCTACCAGCGCTGCCAGTGCCCCTGCAAAGACCTTTACCATATTCCTCAACCTAATTTGCTCAGTTATCCCCTAATGGAGTCTATGTTGCACTTTCTGCTTTAATTGGGCTATTGGAGCTATGGGAGACATTTCAAATCATACCCACTGAAAGGGGAAATGCATTTTCAGGGGGGAATTTTGCCTATCATTCACAATCCCTATATTAGACAAGAACACATGTGATTGTCTTTTTCATGCGTTCTAAATGTGTAATACACCGCAAGTACCAGGTGGCCGACAATGAAGCCAATCGCAGGCATCTATTCCGCTCATGAAGCAGTTGGAAAAACATCCAAACACAGCTATCAATACTCCATTTACAAGTCATGACCTGAACATGAACTAAGTATCAGTCATATTGTTGGTTTTATAAGCGCTAACGCAGACAAACTTCTTTTCGCACTGCCGTGATCACAGAGAGGTAGCTAGCTTATGTGGCAAATGGCATATCGAGCTGCTGCGTCGCCTCTGAGTCGGTAAAAGTACATCTTAGATTATTCATTTGGCCTCCCGCCTGGATAGTAAAAAGTTGTGGTGATAAACCCAGAAGTTGATCAACTTTGACATTCAACTTGTACCCGGGGATGGCGAGAAAGAAACAAAAATACATTTTTATACCTGCCTGAGGATTATAATGAACAGGAAGATATAAACATCCCAGGGAGAGCAGATTCTGCCACTCAGTGGTTGTGAGTTCAAACCCCGGCCGACTCATACCAAAGACTAGAAAAATGGGAGCCATGACTTCCCTGCTTGGCACTCAGCATCAAGGGTTGGAATTGGGGGTTAAATCACCAAAAATGATTCCCGGGCGCGGCCACCGGTGCTGCTCACTGCTCTCCTCACCTCCCAGGGGGTGAACAAGGGGATGGGTCAAATGCAGAGGACACATTTCACCACACCTAGTGTGTGTGTGTGAGACAATCATTGCTACTTTAACTGTATTACCGCCACACCTTGAAAATACTTCTTTTTTATTTAAAAATTGAAGTAATATTCAAAGTCTGACGCTATTTGTAACATTCATCAACAATCTCATGATAACAAACGGCACCATTCCAACAGGTTGCACCTCCCGTGCAAACACTTTCGTCTCGTGAGTCCGTGCTTCCCACACAACACTCCCTCCTTCTCTGCCAATCACCTCTGAGGCTCAGACCATGTGCAATCATGGGGGGAAAAAGCAGACCTTCAATCCAAAACACACAAACATTACCACCAGCTGATTGTTAAAGTAAAAAAAAAAAAATATATATATATATATATACACAGTGGGGCAAAAAAGTATATAGTCAGCCAGCGATAGTGCAAGTTTTCCCACTTAAAATGATGACAGAGGTCTGTAATTTTCATCATAGGTACACTTCAACTGTGAGAGACAGAATGTGGAAAAAAAATCCAGGATTTCACATTGTAGGAATTTTAAAGAATTTATTCATAAATTATGGTGGAAAATAAGTATTTGGTCAAGCATTCAAAGCTCTCACTGACCGAAGTAGTTTTGTCTCAAAATCTCACGATACATGGCTCCATTCATTCTTTCCTTAACACGGATCAATCGTCCTGTCCCCTTAGCAGAAAAACAGCCCCAAAGCATGATGTTTCCACCCCCATGCTTCACAGTAGGTATGGTGTTCTTGGGATGCAAACTCAGTATTCTTCTTCCTCCAAACACCACCAGTTGAGTTTATACCAAAAAGTTCTATTTTGGTTTCATCTGACCACATGACATTCTCTCAATCCTCTGCTGTATCATCCATGTATCCATTTTGGTATCAACTCAACTCCTCGTGTTTGGAGGAATTAGAATACTAAGTTGCATCCCAAGAACACCATACCTACTGTGAAGCATGGGGGTGGAAACATCATGCTTTGGGGCTGTTTTTCTGCTAAGGGGACAGGACGATTGATCCGTGTTAAGGAAAGAATGAATGGGGCCATGTATCGTGAGATTTGGAGCCAAAACCTCCTTCCGTCAGTGAGAGCTTTGAATGCTTGACCAAATACTTATTTTCCACCATCATTTACAAATAAATTCCTTAAAATTCCTACAATGTGAATTCCTAGATTTTTTTTTCACATTCCGTCTCTCACAGTTGAAGTGTACCTATGATGAAAATTACAGACCTTTGTCATCATTTTAAGTGGGAGAACTTGCACAATCGCTGGCTGACTAAATACTTTTTTGCCCCACTGTGTATATGTGTGTATATATATATATATATATATATATATATATATATATATATATATATATATATATATATATATATGCATGCCCATCCATCCATTTCCTACCACTCATTCCCTTTGGGGTCGCTGGTGCCTATCTCAGCTACTATATATATATATATATATATATATATATATATATATATATATATATATATATATATATATATATATATATATATATATATATATATATATATATATATATATATATATATATATATATATATATATATATATATATATATATATATATATATATATATATATATATATATATATATATATATATATATATATATATATATATATATATATGCTTCACTTGTCAATAGTGCCAAAATAATAGGCTATATATATATATATATATATATATATATATATATATATATATATATATATATATATATATATATAGCCTATTATTTTGGCACTATTGACAAGTGAAGCACCGAAAATTTGACCACCTGAAAAAGACTTTGATCACCAAAAACCACGCTACCGAAACTAGATGTAAACTAAACGCACGTCGTTGCGAGTGTTTCGAGTGGTGTCAGCATGTCTGTGATGTGGATGTAATCATAATATATTGCAGATATTGCAGCCATCTACAGAATGTGCAAATGTTAAACGGACAGTGGCGGCTTTTAAAAGGAAAGAAAGTCCAACTGGAGCTTCTAAAAGTTGTAGTTCATACCCCGTATAGTCATGCTCATATATATTATGTTTTGGAAAATCATTTGTCCTAAAGTTGTTGCTCATGAAGTCTGTGTTGTTGTTGAAGGAGAAAGCAAAGGTTGAGATGTGTCTGTGAAATGAATACGCCACCGTATGCTTAAAATGAGCAAAATATGTGCATGTTACAGACCACTATGAATGTTACGACATTACATACATCCTTACAGCGTGTGTATAAAATGTGGATGGAGGTTTTTTTGAGCATTAGCGTACATTTACATTCCAATGCATAAAAAAGACAAACGTGTTATTGTATCACATAAGGATTGTTGTAGTTCCCCTGTTTTTGACATTTTGTTAACGTTTTGTGTGCTGCGGTTCAGGGAAAGTGTGAGTCTACACAAAAAAAGATGCAGTTCATGGGAATGGCGAGAGTAAAGACACCTACCAGGGTAGCATGCGCCCAAAACGTGTCCATGGACTGCGGGAAACCAGGAAGCCCACTGTGGGGTCCGTTATTGCGTCCCATGCACGGCCCCCAAACAGGATGATTGAGGCGTAAAAGGGATCCAGCTGGCAAAAGACAAGACATACTGAATAAAGAAAGCACTCTTGTACACATTTTAGAACTGCATTTAGTCGTAATGGTAGGGTAGCTTTAAAATCCATCATTAAGAGTCTGGAACTGGGGCCTGCCTTGGATCTTACTAAAACGGCCTTCTTTTATCCCCGTAATATCGCTAAAATTCGCTCTATTTTGTCCACTAAAGACGCCGAGATCATTATCCACGCGTTTGTTACGTCTCGTCTCGATTACTGTAACGTATTATTTTCGGGTCTCCCCATGTCTAGCATTAAAAGATTACAGTTGGTACAAAATGCGGCTGCTGACCTTTTGACAAGAACAAGAAAGTTTGATCATATTACGCCTGTACTGTATATATACCTTTATATACATATATACATACATATATACCTATACTGTATATACCTTTATATACATATATACATACATATATACCTATACTGTATATACCTTTATATACATATATACATACATATATACCTATACTGTATATACCTTTATATACATATATACATACATATATACCTATACTGTATATACCTTTATATACATATATACATACATATATACCTGTACTGTATATACCTTTATATACATATATATATACCTATACTGTATATACCTTTATATACATATATATATACATATATACCTATACTGGCTCACCTGCACTGGCTTCCTGTGCACTTAAGATGTGACTTTAAGGTTTTACTAATTACGTATAAAATACTACACGGTCTAGCTCCATCCTATCTTGCCGATTGTATTGTACCATATGTCCCGGCAAGAAATCTGCGTTCAAAAGACTCCGGCTTATTAGTGATTCCCAGAGCCCAAAAAAAGTCTGCGGGCTATAGAGCGTTTTCCGTTCGGGCTCCAGTACTCTGGAATGCCCTCCCGGTAACAGTTCGAGATGCTACCTCAGTAGAAGCATTTAAGTCTCACCTTAAAACTCATCTGTATACTCTAGCCGTTAAATAGACCTCCTTTTTAGACCAGTTGATCTGCCGCTTCTTTTCTTTTTTCTCCTATGTCCCCTCCTCCCTTGTGGAGGGGGTCCGGTCCGATGACAATGGATGAAGTATTGGCGGTCCAGAGTCGAGACCCAGGATGGACCGCTCGCCTGTGTATAGGTTGGGGACATCTCTACGCTGCTGATCCGCCTCCGCTTGAAATGGTTTCCTGTGGACGGGACTCTCGCTGCTGTCTTGGATCCGCTTGAACTGAACTCTCGCGGCTGTGTTGGAGCCACTATGGATTGAACTTTCACAGTATCATGTTAGACCCGCTCGACATCCATTGCTTTCGATCCCCTAGAGGGGGGGGTTCCCCACATCTGAGGTCCTCTCCAAGGTTTCTCATAGTCAGCATTGTCACTGGCGTCCCACTGGATGTGAATTCTGTGAGTTTTCCTTGCCCTTTTCTGGGTTCTTCCGAGGATGTTGTAGTCGTAATGATTTGTGATTTGGGGCTATATAAATAAACATTGATTGATTGATTGATCTTTAGCCTCCTTGTTGTGCCTGAGATTTAACACCAGAGGGATGAACATTCGTCAAGAATATGAAAGTGTACAGGCTGAGTCCTGAGGTGCAAGGACAAAGGAGGGGGAGCCTGCTTGGGTGTGTAAGCTCACCCTGTATACATGCCAAAAAAGAAAAATCTCAACAACAAAAAATAGGAGTTTGATTCTGCATGCTTTGCCTGGAACAATAAAACAAGTTCAAAACCTTTAAAGGTTTAGAAGGGGCTCCTGATTAGTTTTATGCAATTGAAAAGGTGGTAAATGGTTGTTTTGGTGCCTACAAATAGTGCCAGTGCCACTTTGTAGCTGAGCTGGTCTTCTTTTGCTCCCAGAACACTGCTGAGACAAGCCCAGCAGGAGGAATGTAACCCTGCCCACAGCTCTCACAATACTCACAGTTGGACAGCAAACACAACCCTGGGAAGCCTTTGACTTTCTACACCACCTTGGCCTCCACCATCAGATTAGTGTCGGGGCCAATTAAGGACACACCGACCAGTAACTTTTACAGTAGAACAAGCTCTTTTATGTTGTAATGAATGACTTTGTCTTGGACTCTCACCAAGGTTTTTACTGCATGTGGATTTACAAGAAGGATCAACTAAAACCCTTTGATCTGAAGGCAGATAGAGTAACCGTTCACTAGAATAGAATAGAATAGAATAGAATAGAGTTTTATTGTCATTATTGCAATGAACAGGTTCAAAGAACAACGAAATTGGAGCAGCTCCTCCTAAGGTGCATATACAATAAACAGACAATAGAAGGTGCGGACATTTATGAGATGAAAAAATGTGGTAGACATTGTGAGTTTAAGCTACAATTTCTTGAAGAAATTAAAGCTGCAAGCAGCGTTGGTCGGGTCCGCCTTTGGCTGCTGCCCCCGAGACCCACGGCCGGATAAGCGTTAGAAGACGCCTTGGAGCCACTATTTTGAGAATCTAATGCATTGTGAAAGTAATGCAGTTGTTGTATTGAAGTGAAAATATCAAACTGCCTGTTGATTTTTGCTAAAGTATGTTAATTATTAAAATGTAGGTCTAAGTGAGACCTACATAGTGTTTTTTGTTTCATGTCTCTCTGACATTCCTACCGGAAGTTACAAGCAGTTTTGTCTGTGTTTTCTTCCTAGGAGCAGTTTGTCCGTGTTGTATTCCTAGGGGGGCGGTAGAGCGCAATTTTGAGTTTTGAGGTTAGGTTTTTTCATCAGATCGCAATTTTTGCCAGACCTGACATGTGTGTCAAGTTTGGTGGGTTTAGAAGCATTTTAAGGGGGTCAAATAACAACTCAAAGAGGCAAAAATGACATTTTTTAGGAGACTTTGCACAGGGGTACTTTGAAGGCGCGTAAAATCAAAAACTGAGAACTTATCAAAACTCTGCTCTATACTTTTAATCAGAAGGGTTCAATCTCTCTCCTGTGCGAGTTTGAAGCCAAAACAACAAACGCACTCAGAGGAGATAATGTTTGAAGAAAGGTGACTGGTTTTTAGAAAACTTTTGTTTTGAAGGGGGGATTGCAAACTTCCTGTTGATTTTTGCTGGGGGTTGTCAATCTATGAAATGTAGGTCTAAGCGAGACCTACATAGAGGTTTTTGTTTCATGTCTGTCCGACATTCTTACCGGAAGTTACAAGCAATTTTGTCTGTGTTTTCTTCCTAGGAGCAGTTTTTTCAGTGTTTTATTCAGTGTTTTATTCAGGGCCAAGGACCCTAAATATCCCTCCGAGATCGGGCGATCTCATGGTGGTATTTGCTGGAATATAATATCCATATGACATGTATGACTCTGTATATAGGACTAAGCTGTACGGACAGAAGATGGTTATTTGGTTAAGTTCTTTTCACTTCCTCCAAGAAGTCGATCACAAGATGTTGGTCGTAGAACCTCCGACTGAGGCTTGACATTATCTAAGAAATATGGAGAAAATGTCCAGACTACATCTGAGGGAAAACCTGTTCAAAAAAGATGGTTGAAGTGGAGAATTTATTTAGAAAAACATTCATGATCCTTATTCTTGGTAAAGAAACGTCTTTTAGATGATAAGCAACCACTAGGGAAAATAATACGTATGTTTCTACGAGCACGGTTTATTATGTTTATTATTATGTTTTGATTTATTAGGGTCCTTGGTCCATGGGCCAAGGACCCTATTGAAACTGCTGTGTTTTATTATTATTCCGCACCTACGCGCTGTAATTTGACCCCCTTAACATGCTTCAAAACTCACCAAATTTGACACACACGTCGGTATAGCAAACCTTCCCAACATATTAAGCAACCAATCCCCCAAAATGAAAATTGCACTCTAGCGCCCCCTAGGAAAAAATTAGAGACAAAACTGCATGTAACTTCTGTTAGGAATGTCATAGCGACATGAAACAAAAACTCCTATGTAGGTCTGACTTAGACCCAGTTTTCATACACTCACCTCTTTCAGCAAAAATCTACAGGAAGTTGGCAAAAACCCCTTCAAAATAAAATTTGCGCCAAAAATTCAATTTTTGCCTTTTTGCGCTGTAATTTGACCCCCTTAAAATGCTTCAAAACTCACCAAACATGGCACACACATCTGGACTGGCAAAGATTGCGATCTAATGAAAAAAAAAAAACCCCAAAATCAAAAAATCCGCTCAAGCGCAATTTTTTAATAAAACACAGAAAAAACTGCTCCTATGAAGAAAACACAAACAAAATTGCTGGTAACTTCCAGTAGGAATGCCGCAAAGACATAAAACAAAAACTTCTATGTAGGTCTCACTTAGACCTACATTTTAATAATTGACAGCCTGCAAAAAATATCAACAGGAAGTTGGCAATTACCCCTTCAAAATAAAAGTTTTGCGAAAACCCGTCACCTTTTTTCAAACGAAAACTCCTCCGATCTTCACAATAAAAGCCCTGCTTCATGCTGCCTGCGCTAACAAAATAAGAGTCTCGGAAAGCTTGCGTGCACAAGTGATGTGCACGCCAGCTTTCTGAGGGATCGCTTGTGCACGCCAGTTTTCCGAGACTCTGTATTTAGTTAGCGCAGGCAGCATGAAGCAGGGCTTTTATTGTGAAGATAGGAAATGTGCAGTCGGCCTTTAGAGTTTTGACGGAAGGTACGGCGCGAGAGTCTGTTGAAATAAAAAGTGTTTCTCGCCTTCCTCTCGGTCATATTTTCATAATAATGATCTTGCAGCAGCCAGCGTCATCTCACAAGACCCTCCGGTACCGTGAATGTCATTTAAGTGACGTCTTGGTGAAGATTGATGATCACTCATTTTTAGGTCTATTTTTTTTAAAAGCCTGGCTGGAGATCGACTGACACACCCCCCGCGGTCGACTGGTAGCTGGCGATCGACGTAATGGTCACCCCTGTTCTAGACCCTTACTTTGAACTTTGCATGTAAAGTTAAAATAAATGGAGAATGACAACAATATTGAATAATTCTCTTGCATTATTTAGTGGAGCTCTTTGAAGCCTGGAACACATGACGTAGGTTGTACTCCTGATCCTTCAGGTTTATGTTGGGTGGGAGGAGATATGAGGTGAACTCAAACAACCCACCTGTGCTACATCCAGCAGGTAGATCTGCAGAAAGAAGCCTAAGGCACATCCTGTGATCTGGTAGGGCGCTCCACCGATGGCGTAGCAGATCTTGTTGCAGACGGACAATCTGTTCCTCGGCTCGTGCTGTTCAAACATGAGAAAAGACAACATTTAGACCCAAAACTGCTTTTACAGCTCAGGACTTGAAACTCAGTTTGGATTACAGAAAGTGCTCCAAATTGCATTTGCAGCAGACAACTCTGGCACAGAGGGACCCGGCCCAAATGAAAAGTGTTTATTCCACTGGTTATGTGAAGTTAAAAAAAACACTGAGCTACAGTCGGGCCTGTTTCAATCTGCTTCACATAAAAGAAAGAACCAGTCTGCGTTATTGCACTGCCAAAGTTATGAAAAGGCCTTGATGTTGTGTATTTGTTTTATTCATCTGCTTTTGTGTCTTAATTCCCAGGAATGAAAACAGCATGTCACGTCACGTCATGTCATGTCAGGTCCGATGAGGGCACCTTGGCAGCAGCACACTGGATCACTTCAACCGCCTCTCTGACCCAAAACAACACACCCCTCCTCACTGACCAATCACAAAGCCCCACTCATTAGTCAACTTGTTGGGAGGGAATTACCTGACCTTGCCATTCTTCTTCAAACATGTACGTGAAATGTATGTCAAAGGACAAAAACACTTTAACACTTGAGGTGACTAAACTCTGCAAGGAGATACTTGAAATTGTACACCTTGAAGTCCAGATGAAACTATTTTTATTTACAAATATTAAACTGAGTCGGGTAAATTCCCTGGGTCACTGGTTCTAAAACTTTTTCACCAAGTACCACCTCAGAAACAACTTGACCCGCCAAGTACCAGCCTAATGACAACATTAAATACAGTAGTGTAGTAGACCTAAGTATTCATTAAGTACCACCATCATGACAACATTAAATACAGTAGTGTAGTAGACCTAAGTATTCATTAAGTGCCAGCCTAATGACAACATTAAATACAGTAGTGTAGTAGACCTAAGTATTCATTAAGTACCAGCCTAATGACAACATTAAATACAGTAGTGTAGTAGACCTAAGTATTCATTAAATGCCAGCCTAATGAAAACATTAAATACAGTAGTGTAGTAGACCTAAGTATTCATTAAATGCCAGCCTAATGACAACATTAAATACAGTAGTGTAGTAGACCTAAGTATTCATTAAGTACCACCATTATGACAACATTAAATACAGTAGTGTAGTAGACCTAAGTATTCATTAAGTACCACCATCATGACAACATTAAATACAGTAGTGTAGTAGACCTAAGTATTCATTAAGTACCACCATCATGACAACATTAAATACATTAGTGTAGTAGAACTAAGTATTCATTAAGTACCACCATAATGACAACATTAAATACAGTAGTGTAGTAGACCTAAGTATTCATTAAGTACCACCATCATGACAACATTAAACACAGTAGTGTAGTAGACCTAAGTATTCATTAAGTACCACCATTATGACAACATTAAATACAGTAGTGTAGTAGACCTAAGTATTCATTAAGTACCACCATGATGACAACATTAAATACAGTAGTGTAGTAGACCTAAGTATTCATTAAGTACCACCATCATGACAACATTAAATACAGTAGTGTAGTGGACCTAAGTATTCATTAAGTACCACCATCATGACAACATTAAATACAGTAGTGTAGTAGACCTAAGTATCCATTAAGTACCACCATAATGACAACATTAAATACAGTAGTGTAGTAGACCCAAGTTTTCATTAAGTATTCATTTTTCCCGACACTCCTATTGAATATATTATTTTGCACTAAAAAGTAATTGAATAATATATTTCATGATAACTACGTTTAGTAATAATAATAAACATATTTTTAAATAAAAATTACACATAAAATATATATTTTTTAAATTCCAATGGGAGGCCTTCATGTAAAATGGTCTTGTATTTAAAGGCCTACTGAAAGCCGATACTAGCGACCACGCAGTCTGATAGTGTATATATCAATGATGAAATATTAAAGTTGGAACACATGCCAATACGACCGCTTTAGTTTACTAAATTGCAATTTTAAATTTCGCGCGGAAGAATCATGCTGAAACGTTGCGGTATTCGAACACGTGCGTGTGACGTCATGCATTGTAGAGGAAGATTTGTTCCAGCACCGTTCCCAGCTATAAGTCGTCTGTTTTCATCACATAATTCCACAGTATTCTGAACATCTGTGTTGCTGAATCTTTTGCAATTTGTTCAATGAATAACTGATACGTCAAAGAAGAAAGCTGTAGGTGGAAAGCGGTGTATTGCGGCCGCCTTTAACAACACAAACACAGCCGGTGTTTCATTGTTTACATTCCCGAAAGATGACGGTGAACCTTTACTATAGAACAGAGCGGTCAGGCGAACACGGTTGGATTGGACCACACACACAAAGTACAGTGTATTATGCAGCGATCATTTCGAAAGATCGTGTTTCGAAGAGGGTTCCTTGCGAAGGGCAGAGATGGGCATCGCCACCACCAGTCGACTGGCGCCGAAGAAAGGTGCGGGGCTGACCTTCAGGTTGTACAGGTACGACCATATAATCTCACTAAAACACTAGTAACACAATAAGCAGATAAGGGATTTTCCACAATTATCCTAGTAAATTTGTGTAATATCTGAATCGCTCCCACTGTATAGTCTTTTTTTTCTAGCCCCTCACTCTCACTTTCCTCATCCACGAATCTTTCATCCTCGCTCAAATTAATGAGGAAATCGGTGCTTTCTCGGTCCGAAACGCTCTCGCTGCTGGTGGCCATGATTGTAAACAATGTTCAGATGTGAGGAGCTCCACAACCCGTGACATCACGCGCACATCGTCTGCTACTTCCGGTACAGGCAAGGCTTTTTTATTAGCGACCAAAAAATGCGAACTTTATCGTGGATGTTCTCTACAAAAATATGGCAATATCGCAGTCTGGCGCATTCAGCTGGCCATGAATGACAGGTAGGATGTGCTAAATGATACTACAATCCCACATACTACTTGCAAATTACAGAACATGCATTTTTAGCTGGTACACTCATGCCAACCAGCAACAATTGTACTCGTGATTTTAAACACAAACAGGCAGACGTCCAGATTTGTAGCGAGCACGTGAACGCACCACCAAACACAGCTATTGAATCCATTCAAATAGAAGCAAAGCCATATAGCCGACATATAAATAAGCCTAGTTTTGTCCAGTAATATCAACAGAATCAGAACAGTTTGTATGAGCATTACGCCAAAAAAAGAGTGGCTTTTTGAAGAAACACATTTAGCCCTCGATCAGAGGGTTCACGACAAGACCCATAAACTACAATTATGGAACATAAAAACGTCCATTGTGTTGTAAGAGTACGAACGCCAATTTAAGAATATACACAATACAGAATAGTGCTATATTTAAATGAAGAATAAACACAATACAGTATAGTGCTATATTTAAATGAAGAATAAACACAATACAGTATAGTGCTATATTTAAATTAAGAATAAACGCAATACAGTATAGTGCTATATTTAAATTAAGAATAAACACAATACAGTATAATGCTATATTTCAATCAAGAATAAATACAATACAGTATAGTGCTATTTAAATGAAGAATAAACACAATACAGTATAGTGCTATATTTAAATTAAGAATTAACACAATACAGTATAGTGCTATATTTAAATTAAGAATAAACACAATACAGTATAGTGCTATATTTCAATCAAGAATAAATACAATACAGTATAGTGCTATTTAAATTAAGAATAAACACAATACAGTATAGCGCTATATTTAAATTAAGAATAAACACAATACAGTATAGTGTTATATTCAAATTAAGAATTAACACAATATAGTATAGCGCTATATTTAAATTGAGAATAAACACAATATAGTATAGTGCTATATTTAAATCAAGAATAAATACAATACAGTATAGTGCTATATTTAAATTAAGAATAAACACAATACAGTATAGTGCTATATTTAAATTAAGAATAAACACAATACAGTATAGTGCTATATTTAAATTAAGAATTAACACAATATAGTATAGTGCTATATTTAAAACAAGAATAAATACAATACAGTATAATGCTATATTTAAATTAAGAATAAACACAATACAGTAAAGTACTATATTTAAATTAAGAATAAACACAATATAGTATAGTGCTATATTTAAATTAAGAATAAACACAATACAGTATAGTGCTATATTTCAATCAAGAATAAATACAATACAGTATAGTGCTATTTAAATTAAGAATAAACACAATACAGTATAGCGCTATATTTAAATTAAGAATAAACACAATACAGTATAGTGTTATATTCAAATTAAGAATTAACACAATATAGTATAGCGCTATATTTAAATTGAGAATAAACACAATATAGTATAGTCCTATATTTAAATCAAGAATAAATACAATACAGTATAGTGCTATATTTAAATTAAGAATAAACACAATACAGTATAGTGCTATATTTAAATTAAGAATAAACACAATACAGTATAGTGCTATATTTAAATTAAGAATTAACACAATATAGTATAGTGCTATATTTAAAACAAGAATAAATACAATACAGTACAATGCTATATTTAAATTAAGAATAAACACAATATAGTATAGTGCTATATTTAAATTAAGAATAAACACAATACAGTATAATGCTATATTTAAATTAAGAATAAACACAATACAGTAAAGTACTATATTTAAATTAAGAATAAACACAATATAGTATAGTGCTATATTCAAATTAAGAATAAACACAATATAGTATAGTGCTATATTTAAATTAAGAATAAACACAATATAGTACAGCGCTATATTTAAATGCCTCTCAATGACTGTGGCGAAAGTGTTGGCCAGAAATAAAGAGGCGCCTCAGTATTTACACACATGCTTTATGGATCATGTCGGTGCAACTTTTCATTCATTCGTGGTTCCTGTTGCTTACCGACAAGGAGTAGAAGCTGATGGAATGTGAAAAACGCAGCTTTAGCGACGGTTTAGTGAGTCACGCCCTTCAAATGAGAACAGTTCCAACCGCCCAGTGTTGTGCCGAATTATGCACCGGCGTGCTCGCTTCATTCATTGGCGGCGGGCGTGCACCTGAACGCACCACCGTAGTCATCCTTCAGTGAATATTTAAACATGTCTGTCCTGTCCTCTCCTAATTAGACATCCTTCAGTGAATATTTAAACATGTCTGTCCTGTCCTCACCTTATTAGACATCCGTCAGTGAATATTTCCAATTGTCTGTCCTCACCTTCTTAGACGGCGTGATGCCTTCACAATCCGACGCTTTATTGAGCAAACTGGCGTTGGAGTATTGCTCGCAACCTTCTCCTTTGGCCATGGCGGGGCGGCTCCTGCGCGACGCGGGGAAACCCAGCAAGAAGTAGAAAAGGACAAAGAGTGAGCTCGAGTGTCGGCGCTGGGGTGTGACTGTGGACACCAGGACACCAGGACACCAAGTCTTAGTTACACGGCCCCGCCCATTTTCCCACGTACAATTCACCCCATCTTAGGCCACGCCCCCCGACACGTCACCGACATGCCGGTACAGCTGCACGCGGGGATCACGTGACAACAGCCTGCCTGCGCTTCCCTGGAAATGATGAAGAAATTCAAATGTATTCAACTCCATCCATCCATTTTTTTTTATTTTTTTTTTACCGCTTGTCCCTTTTGGGGTCGCTGGAGCCTATCAGCCTATTACCATGAATTGAGGAACGTGGACGTGGAGCCCGACTTAAACAAGTTGACAAACTTATTGGGGCGTTACCATTTAGGTGTCAATTGTAGGGAATATGTACTGTACTGTGCAATCTACTAATAAAAATATCAATCAATCAATCAATCAATCAATCTCAGCTGTATTCGGGTGGAAGGCTCCTTTCTTTCAATTTCACCTAAATTTCTTCATCAATTTGGTGGAAATACAATGAGTCAGCAGTTATGATGACATGGAAAATTGCAAGATATAGACATCATGGTGAATAATAACAACATTAGTAGGAATCATTCAAATGTGCCAAAAAAGTGTCTTTTGCAGCAGATAGAATGGGAGCTCTGTGATTGGACCTGCACTGGTGGCACCATGTTACAGCTGCAGTAGTGGCACCGTGTTACAGCTGCAGTAGTGGCACCATGTTACAGCTGCAGTAGTGGCACCGTGTTACAGCTGCAGTAGTGGCACCATGTTACAGCTGCACTGGTGGCACCATGTTACAGCTGCACTGGTGGCACCATGTTACAGCTGCAGTAGTGGCACCATGTTACAGCTGCACTGGTGGCACCATGTTACAGCTGCAGTAGTGGCACCATGTTACAGCTGCACTGGTGGCACCATGTTACAGCTGCACTGGTGGCACCATGTTACAGCTGCAATAGTGGCACCATGTTACAGCTGCAGTAGTGGCACCGAGTTACAGCTGCAGTAGTGGCACCATGTTACAGCTGCAGTAGTGGCACCATGTTACAGCTGCAGTAGTGGCACCATGTTACAGCTGCAGTAGTGGCACCGAGTTACAGCTGTAGTAGTGGCACCATGTTACAGCTGCAGTAGTGGCACCATGTTACAGCTGCAGTAGTGGCACCATGTTACAGCTGTAGTAGTTGCACCGAGTTACAGCTGCAGTAGTGGCACCATGTTACAGCTGCAGTAGTGGCACCATGTTACAGCTGCAGTAGTGGCACCATGTTACAGCTGCACCATGTTACAGCTGCAGTAGTGGCACCATGTTACAGCTGCAGTAGTGGCACCATGTTACAGCTGCACCATGTTACAGCTGCAGTAGTGGCACCATGTTACAGCTGCACCATGTTAAAGCTGCAGTAGTGGCACCATGTTACAGCTACAGTAGTGGCACCGTGTTACAGCTGCACCATGTTACAGCTGCAGTAGTGGCACCGAGTTACAGCTGTAGTAGTGGCACCATGTTACAGCTGCACCATGTTACAGCTGCAGTAGTGGCACCGAGTTACAGCTGCAGTAGTGGCACCGAGTTACAGCTGCAGTAGTGGCACCATGTTACAGCTGCAGTAGTGGCACCATGTTACAGCTGCAGTAGTGGCACCATGTTACAGCTGCAGTAGTGGCACCATGTTACAGCTGCAGTAGTGGCACCATGTTACAGCTGCAGTAGTGGCACCATTATACAACTGCAGTAGTGGCACCATGTTACAGCTGCAGTAGTGGCACCATGTTACAGCTGCAGTAGTGGCACCGAGTTACAGCTGTAGTAGTGGCACCATGTTACAGCTGCAGTAGTGGCACCGAGTTACAGCTGTAGTAGTGGCACCATGTTACAGCTGCAGTAGTGGCACCATGTTACAGCTGCAGTAGTGGCACCATGTTACAGCTGCAGTAGTGGCACCATGTTACAGCTGTAGTAGTGGTAACATGTTACAGCTGCAGTAGTGGCACCATGTTACAGCTGTAGTAGTGGCACCATGTTACAGCTGTAGTAGTGGCACCGAGTTACAGCTGCAGTAGTGGCACCGTGTTACAGCTGCAGTAGTGGCACCATGTTACAGCTGCAGTAGTGGCACCGTGTTACAGCTGCAGTAGTGGCACCATGTTACAGCTGCAGTAGTGGCACCGTGTTACAGCTGCAGTAGTGGCACCATGTTACAGCTGCAGTAGTGGCACCATGTTACAGCTGCAGTAGGGGCACCGAGTTACAGCTGCAGTAGTGGCACCGAGTTACAGCTGCAGTAGTGGCACCGTGTTACAGCTGCAGTAGTGGCACCGTGTTACAGCTGCAGTAGTGGCACCATGTTACAGCTGCAGTAGTGGCACCGTGTTACAGCTGCAGTAGTGGCACCGTGTTACAGCTGCAGTAGTGGCACCATGTTACAGCTGCAGTAGTGGCACCATGTTACAGCTGCAGTAGTGGCACCGTGTTACAGCTGCAGTAGTGGCACCATGTTACAGCCGCAGTAGTGGCACCATGTTACAGCTGCAGTAGGGGCACCATGTTACAGCTGTAGTAGTGGCACCGAGTTACAGCTGCAGTAGTGGCACCATGTTACAGCTGCAGTAGTGGCACCATGTTACAGCTGCAGTAGTGGCACCCTGTTACAGCTGCAGTAGTGGCACCATGTTACAGCTGCAGTAGTGGCACCATGTTATAGCCGCAGTAGTGGCACCATGTTACAGCTGCAGTAGTGGCACCATGTTACAGCTGCAGTAGTGGCACCATGTTACAGCCGCAGTAGTGGCACCATGTTACAGCTGCAGTAGGGGCACCATGTTACAGCTGTAGTAGTGGCACCGAGTTACAGCTGCAGTAGTGGCACCATGTTACAGCTGCAGTAGTGGCACCATGTTACAGCTGCAGTAGTGGCACCATGTTACAGCTGCAGTAGTGGCACCGTGTTACAGCTGCAGTAGTGGCACCATGTTACGGCTGCAGTAGTGGCACCGTGTTACAGCTGCAGTAGTGGCACCGTGTTACAGCTGCAGTAGTGGCACCATGTTACAGCTGCACTGGTGGCACCATGTTACAGCTGCAATAGTGGCACCATGTTACAGCTGCAGTAGTGGCACCATGTTACAGCTGCACTGGTGGCACCATGTTACAGCTGCAATAGTGGCACCATGTTACAGCTGCAGTAGTGGCACCGAGTTACAGCTGCAGTAGTGGCACCATGTTACAGCTGCAGTAGTGGCACCATGTTACAGCTGCAGTAGTGGCACCATGTTACAGCTGCAGTAGTGGCACCATGTTACAGCTGCACTGGTGGCACCATGTTACAGCTGCAGTAGTGGCACCATGCTACAGCTGCAGTAGTGGCACCATGTTA
Organism: Nerophis ophidion; assembly: GCF_033978795.1. Lineage (NCBI taxonomy): Eukaryota > Metazoa > Chordata > Actinopteri > Syngnathiformes > Syngnathidae > Nerophis > Nerophis ophidion. Next base: position 43,078,770 of record NC_084631.1, read on the forward strand.
CAGCTGCAGTAGTGGCACCGTGTTACAGCTGCAGTAGTGGCACCATGATACAGCTGCAGTAGTGGCACCATGTTACAGCTGCAGTAGTGGCACTGTGTTACAGCTGCAGTAGTGGCACCGTGTTACAGCTGCAGTAGTGGCACCATGTTACAGCTGCAGTAGTGGCACCATGTTACAGCTGCAGTAGGGGCACCGAGTTACAGCTGCAGTAGTGGCACCGTGTTACAGCTGCAGTAGTGGCACCGTGTTACAGCTGCAGTAGTGGCACCATGCTACAGCTGCAGTAGTGGCACCATGTTACAGCTGCAGTAGTGGCACCATGTTACAGCTGCAGTAGTGGCACCGAGTTACAGCTGCAGTAGTGGCACCATGTTACAGCTGCAGTAGTGGCACCGTGTTACAGCTGCAGTAGTGGCACCATGTTACAGCTGCAGTAGTGGCACCGTGTTACAGCTGCAGTAGTGGCACCGTGTTACAGCTGCAGTAGTGGCACCGTGTTACAGCTGCAGTAGTGGCACCATGTTACAGCTGCAGTAGTGGCACCGTGTTACAGCTGCAGTAGTGGCACCGTGTTACAGCTGCAGTAGTGGCACCATGTTACGGCTGCAGTAGTGGCACCGTGTTACAGCTGCAGTAGTGGCACCGTGTTACAGCTGCAGTAGTGGCACCATGTTACAGCTGCACTGGTGGCACCATGTTACAGCTGCAATAGTGGCACCATGTTACAGCTGCAGTAGTGGCACCATGTTACAGCTGCACTGGTGGCACCATGTTACAGCTGCAATAGTGGCACCATGTTACAGCTGCAGTAGTGGCACCGAGTTACAGCTGCAGTAGTGGCACCATGTTACAGCTGCAGTAGTGGCACCATGTTACAGCTGCAGTAGTGGCACCATGTTACAGCTGCAGTAGTGGCACCATGTTACAGCTGCAGTAGTGGCACCATGTTACAGCTGTAGTAGTGGCACCATGTTACAGCTGCAGTAGTGGCACCATGCTACAGCTGCAGTAGTGGCACCGTGTTACAGCTGCAGTAGTGGCACCATGATACAGCTGCAGTAGTGGCACCATGTTACAGCTGCAGTAGTGGCACTGTGTTACAGCTGCAGTAGTGGCACCGTGTTACAGCTGCAGTAGTGGCACCATGTTACAGCTGCAGTAGTGGCACCATGTTACAGCTGCAGTAGGGGCACCGAGTTACAGCTGCAGTAGTGGCACCGTGTTACAGCTGCAGTAGTGGCACCGTGTTACAGCTGCAGTAGTGGCACCATGCTACAGCTGCAGTAGTGGCACCATGTTACAGCTGCAGTAGTGGCACCATGTTACAGCTGCAGTAGTGGCACCGAGTTACAGCTGCAGTAGTGGCACCATGTTACAGCTGCAGTAGTGGCACCGTGTTACAGCTGCAGTAGTGGCACCATGTTACAGCTGCAGTAGTGGCACCGTGTTACAGCTGCAGTAGTGGCACCGTGTTACAGCTGCAGTAGTGGCACCGTGTTACAGCTGCAGTAGTGGCACCATGTTACAGCTGCAGTAGTGGCACCGTGTTACAGCTGCAGTAGTGGCACCTTGTTACAGCTGCAGTAGTGGCACCGTGTTACAGCTGCAGTAGTGGCACCGTGTTACAGCTGCAGTAGTGGCACCGTGTTACAGCTGCAGTAGTGGCACCGTGTTACAGCTGCAGTAGTGGCACCATGTTACAGCTGCACTGGTGGCACCATGTTACAGCTGCAATAGTGGCACCATGTTACAGCTGCAGTAGTGGCACCATGTTACAGCTGCACTGGTGGCACCATGTTACAGCTGCAATAGTGGCACCATGTTACAGCTGCAGTAGTGGCACCGAGTTACAGCTGCAGTAGTGGCACCATGTTACAGCTGCAGTAGTGGCACCGAGTTACAGCTGCAGTAGTGACACCGTGTTACAGCTGCAGTAGTGGCACCATGTTACAGCTGCAGTAGTGGCACCATGTTACAGCTGCAGTAGTGGCACCGTGATACAGCTGCAGTAGTGACACCGTGTTACAGCTGCAGTAGTGGTAACGTGTTACAGCTGCAGTAGTGGCACCGTGATACAGCTGCAGTAGTGGCACCGTGATACAGCTGCACTAGTGGCATCAATGCAGGACAGTGTCATGTAGAACATGTAGGACTTTGTCATATAGGACAGTGACATATAGGACAGTGTCATGTAGGACATGTAAGACAATGTAATTTAAGACAGTGACATGTAAGACAGTGACATGTAGGACAGTGTCACGTTGGACATGTAAGACAATGTCATGTAGGACAGTGACATGTAGGACAGTGTCATGTTGGACATGTAAGACAAAGTAATTTAAGACAGTGACATGTAGAACAGTGTCATGTAGGACATGTAGGACTGTGTCATGTAAGACAGTGACACGTAGGAAAGTGTCATGTAGGAAATGTAGGACAGTGTCATGTAGGACAGTGACATGTAGGACATGTGGGACATGTAGGACAGTGAAATGTAGGACAGTGACATGTAGGACATGTAGGACAGTGACATGTAGGACAGTGACATGTAGGACATGTGGGACATGTAGGACAGTGAAATGTAGGACAGTGACATGTAGGACATGTAGGACAGTGACATGTAGGACAGTGACACGTAGGAAAGTGTCATGTAGGAAATGTAGGACAGTGTCATGTAGGACAGTGACATGTAGGACATGTGGGACATGTAGGACAGTGAAATGTAGGACAGTGAAATGTAGGACAGTGACATGTAGGACATGTAGGACAGTGACATGTAGGACAGTGTCATGTTGGACAGTGTCATGTTGGACAGTGTCATGTAGGACAGTGTCTTGTAGGACATGTAGGACTGTGTCATGTAAGACAGTGACACGTAGGAAAGTGTCATGTAGGAAATGTAGGACAGTGTCATGTAGGACATGTGGGACATGTAGGACAGTGAAATGTAGGACAGTGACATGTAGGACATGTAGGACAGTGACATGTAGGACAGTGTCATGTAGGACAGTGACATGTAGGACATATGGGACATGTAGGACAGTGAAATGTAGGACAGTGACATGTAAGACATGTAGGACAGTGACATGTAGGACAGTGACATGTAGGACAGTGGCATGTAGGACATGTAGTACATGTAAGACAGTGACATGTAAGACAGTGACATGTAGGACAGTGTCATGTTGGACATGTAAGACAATGTCATGTAGGACAGTGACATGTAGGACAGTGTCATGTTGGACAGTGACACGTAGGAAAGTGTCATTTAGGAAATGTAGGACAGTGTCATGTAGGACAGTGACATGTAGGACATGTGGGACATGTAGGACAGTGAAATGTAGGACAGTGACATGTAGGACATGTAGGACAGTGACATGTAGGACGTGTAGGACTGTGTCATGTAAGACAGTGACACGTAGGAAAGTGTCATTTAGGAAATGTAGGACAGTGTCATGTAGGACAGTGACATGTAGGACATGTGGGACATGTAGGACAGTGAAATGTAGGACAGTGACATGTAGGACATGTAGGACAGTGGCATGTAGGACATGTAGGACATGTAAGACAGTGTCATGTAGGACAGCGACATGTAGGACATGTGGGACATGTAGGACAGTGAAATGTAGGACAGTGACATATAGGACATGTAGGACATGTAAGACAGTGACATGTAGGACAGTGACATGTAGGACAGTGTCATGTTGGACAGTGACATGTAGGACAGTAACATGTAGGACAGTAACAAAGTGCAGTGAGTGAAGTCAAAGTCAGGACACGCTTGTCCTTCACTAGAAACAAGCAAAAAGCTACCAAACTATTGAGTGCTGATTGTTCACTGCCTAATACAACAAGATATATTGTCAGTACAATATTTCACTGCCTATACAAGAAATATTGTGAGTACAATATTTGAGGAGTGTACAATATATTGTGAGTACAATATTTGAGGAGTGTACAATATATTGTGAGTACAATATTTGAGGAGTGTACAATATATTGTGAGTACAATATTTGAGGAGTGTACAATATATTGTGAGTACAATATTTGAGGAGTGTACAATATATTGTGAGTACAATATTTGAGGAGTGTACAATATATTGTGAGTACAATATTTGAGGAGTGAACAATGCTGATCATATTCTACTGTTGTAAAAAAACACTTGGATGAAATAAAAATCTACTTGTTGGTGCAGAAAAAGGAGACAAGAGTGTGTTTGTCACCACATTCCACACATGTAGCAGCACAACATGGCCTCATCTATTTATTGATGTATTTATGTATGTACAGTATATGTGTGTGTGTGTGTATGTAGCAAACCTCTCTGCTCCGCACCACAAACACATGCAACATCTTTCAACTTCTGCTTTTAGCTCAGCACACATACTCCATGTCAATATACTCATGTACAGTGGCAGTACAGTGTGGATATACTCATGTACAGTGGCAGTACAGTGTGGATATACTCATGTACTGTGGCAGTACAGTGTGGATATACTCATGTACAGTGGCAGTACAGTGTGGATATACTCATGTACAGTGGCCGTACAGTCTGGATATACTCATGTACAGTGGCAGTACAGTGTGGATATACTCATGTACAGTGGCAGTACAGTGTGGATATACTCATGTACAGTGGCAGTACAGTGTGGATATACTCATGTACAGTGGCCGTACAGTGTGGATTTACTCATGTACAGTGGCAGTACAGTCTGGATATACTCATGTACAGTGGCAGTACAGTGTGGATATACTCATGTACAGTGGCAGTACAGTCTGGATATACTCATGTACAGTGGCAGTACAGTGTGGATATACTCATGTACAGTGGCAGTACAGTGTGGATATAATCATGTACTGTGGCAGTACAGTGTGGATATACTCATGCACAGTGGCAGTACAGTGTGGATATACTCATGTACAGTGGCAGTACAGTGTGGATATACTCATGTACAGTGGCAGTACAGTGTGGATATACTCATGTACAGTGGCAGTACAGTCTGGATATACTCATGTACAGTGGCAGTACAGTGTGGATATATTCATGTACAGTGGCAGTACAGTGTGGATATACTCATGTACAGTGGCAGTACAGTGTGGATATACTCATGTGCTGTGGCAGTACAGTGTGGATATACTCATGTACAGTGGCAGTACAGTGTGGATATACTCATGTACAGTGGCAGTACACTGTGGATATACTCATGTACAGTGGCAGTACAGTCTGGATATACTCATGTACAGTGGCAGTACAGTGTGGATATACTCATGTACAGTGGCAGTACAGTGTGGATATACTCATGTACAGTGGCAGTACAGTCTGGATATACTCATGTACAGTGGCAGTACAGTGTGAATATATTCATGTACAGTGGCAGTACAGTGTGGATATACTCATGTACAGTGGAAGTACAGTGTGGATATACTCATGTACAGTGGCAGTACAGTGTGGATATACTCATGTACAGTGGCAGTACAGTCTGGATATACTCATGTACAGTGGCAGTACAGTGTGGATATACTGATGTACTGTGACAGTACAGTGTGGATATACTCATGTACTGTGGCAGTACAGTGTGGATATACTCATGTACTGTGGCAGTACAGTGTGGATATACTCATGTACAGTGTGGATATACTCATGTACAGTGGAAGTACAGTGTGGATATACTCATGTACAGTGGCAGTACAGTGTGGATATACTCATGTACAGTGGCAGTACAGTGTGGATATACTCATGTACAGTGGCAGTACAGTCTGGATATACTCATGTACAGTGGCAGTACAGTCTGGATATACTCATGTACAGTGGCAGTACAGTGTGGATATACTCATGTACAGTGGCAGTACACTGTGGATATACTCATGTACAGTGGCAGTACAGTCTGGATATACTCATGTACAGTGGCAGTACAGTCTGGATATACTCATGTACAGTGGCAGTACAGTGTGGATATACTCATGTACAGTGGCAGTACAGTCTGGATATACTCATGTACAGTGGCAGTACAGTGTGGATATATTCATGTACAGTGGCAGTACAGTGTGGATATACTCATGTACAGTGGAAGTACAGTGTGGATATACTCATGTACAGTGGCAGTACAGTGTGGATATACTCATGTACAGTGGCAGTACAGTCTGGATATACTCATGTACAGTGGCAGTACAGTGTGGATATACTGATGTACTGTGACAGTACAGTGTGAATATACTCATGTACTGTGGCAGTACAGTGTGGATATACTCATGTACTGTGGCAGTACAGTGTGGATATACTCATGTACAGTGTGGATATACTCATGTACAGTGGAAGTACAGTGTGGATATACTCATGTACAGTGGCAGTACAGTGTGGATATACTCATGTACAGTGTGGATATACTCATGTACAGTGGCAGTACAGTGTGGATATACTCATGTACTGTGTGGATATACTCATGTACAGTGGCAGTACAGTGTGGATATACTCATGTACAGTGTGGATATACTCATGTACAGTGGCAGTACAGTGTGGATATACTGATGTACTGTGGCAGTACAGTGTGGATATACTCATGTACAGTGTGGATATACTCATGTACAGTGGCAGTACAGTGTGGATATACTGATGTACTGTGGCAGTACAGTGTGGATATACTCATGTACAGTGGCAGTACAGTGTGGATATACTGATGTACTGTGGCAGTACAGTGTGGATATACTCATGTACAGTGGCAGTACAGTGTGGATATACTCATGTACAGTGGCAGTACAGTGTGGATATACTCATGTACAGTGGCAGTACAGTGTGGATATACTCATGTACTGTGGCAGTACAGTGTGGATATACTCATGTACAGTGGCAGTACAGTGTGGATATACTCATATACAGTGGTAGTACAGTCTGGATATACTCATGTACAGTGGCAGTACAGTGTGGATATACTCATGTACTGTGGCAGTACAGTGTGGATATACTCATGTACAGTGGCAGTACAGTGTGGCTATACTCATGTACAGTGGTAGTACAGTCTGGATATACTCATGTACAGTGGCAGTACAGTGTGGATATACTCATGTACTGTGGCAGTACAGTGTGGATATATTCATATACAGTGGCAGTACAGTGTGGATATACTCATGTACAGTGGCAGTACAGTGTGGATATACTCATGTACAGTGGCAGTACAGTGTGGATATACTCATGTACAGTGGTAGTACAGTGTGGATATACTCATGTACAGTGGCAGTACAGTGTGGATATACTCATGTACTGTGGCAGTACAGTCTGGATATGGATATGTTCCGCACCTCTATTGTCGAGGCGACCCATTGGAGCTGTGGTCGCAAGGTAGTTGGTGCGTGTCATGGCGGTAATCCCAGAACCCGTTGGTGGACACCAGCAGTGAGGGATGCCGTCAAACTGAAGAAGGAGTCCTATCGGGCTCTTTTGGCTCATAGGACTCCGGAGGCAGTGGACAGGTACCGACAGACCAAGCGGTGTACAGCTTTAGCTACACGATCAGTGCCAGAGCTTGGTCCGCATTGCCGGCAGTAAGTCAAACACATTTCCAGTGAGGGTTGGACTCCGCCAAGGCTGTCCTTTGTCACCGATTCTGTTCATAACTTTTATGGACAGAATTTCTAGGCGTTGAGGGTTTCCGGTTTGATGGCTGCAGGATTAGGTCTCTGCTTTTTGCAGATGATGTGGTTCTGATGGCTTCATCTGGCCAGGATCTTCAGCTCTCACTGGATCGGTTCGCAACAGAGTGTCAAGCGACCGGGATGAAAATCGGCACCTCCAAGTCCGAGTCCAAGGTTCTCGCCCAGTAAAGGGTGGAGTGCCATCTCCTTGGGGGGGTTCAAGTACCTAGGAGTCTTGTTCACGAGTGAGGGAAGAGTGGATCGTGAGATCGACCGGCGGATCGGTGCGGCGTCTTCAGTAATGCGGACGTTGTACCGATCCGTTGTGGTGAAGAAGGAGCTGAGCCGGAAGGCAAAGCTCTCAATTTACCGGTCGATCTACGTTCCCATCCTTACCTATGGTCATGAGCTTTGGGTCACGACCGAAAGGATAAGATCACGGGTACAAGCGGCCCAAATGAGTTTGGGTCTCTCCCTTAGAGATAGGGTGAGAAGCTCTGCCATCCGGGAGGAACTCAAAGTAAAGCCGCTGCTCCTCCACATGGAGAGGAGCCAGATGAGGTGGTTCGGGCATCTGGTCAGGATGCCACCCGAACGCCTCCCTAGGGAGGTGTTTAGGGCATGTCCGACCGGTAGGAGGCCACGGGGAAGACCCAGGACACGTTGGGAAGACTATGTCTCCCGGCTGGCCTGGGAACGCCTTGGGACTCCCCGGGAGGAACTGGATGAAGTGGCTGGGGAGAGGAACGTCTGGGCTTCTCTGCTTAGGCTGCTCCCCCCGCGTGGAAGAAGATGGATGGATTTATATGTACTGTAGATCATTGCCAAATACATCAACATCCATCCATTTCCTACCGCTTATTCCCTTTGGGGTCGCAGGGGGCGCTGGTGCCTATCTCAGCTACAATAACATCCTTTATCAGTTGTAAACACTGCCGTCCCTGAACGGTCATCATGTCACAGTTGTGGGTCAGGTGTGCTTTGATGTCACCATGGGCATTCTGGGTAATGATCCAGCCACACAGGTCACTTCAGGTCGTTGAGGGGTCGTTCAGACCGGAAGGTCTTTTTAAAGTAGTCTACGTAAGACGGTGACGAGTCAGTAAGTTCGGATGTCTGCATGGCCTTCCAGACCAGAACCATGAGACCAGGACCATGTGATCAGAACCATGAGACCAGGACCGCTGTGGCGTCAGAACATGTTAGTGATCCTGGGAGGCACCATGCAGGGTTTATTTCTCCTCCGCATGGAAACTGTGACGCGTGTGTGTGTGTGTGTGTGTGTGTGTGTGTGTGTGTGCATGGCCCCCTGTGTGTGTCTGGGAACAGACAGCGGTCATAAAAGTAAGTTGACTTGTGATTGGGTCTAGGTCATATCAAGGTTATCTTTCACATTTTGATTAATTATTGACACATGATTCTAACACAAATAATCATTTAAGGCCTTCTCTAATTTATTTATGTTCCACACAAGCTACACATGCTTTAGAAGTGAAGTGTTATGAGAAGAAGTTAGCAGTCGAGGTAAAACATTTCTTATAATTATAATGAGAATAAAATCAAGGTCACTCAAAACAGTCATTTTTGCAGTACAGTAATTCATCAGTTAATTTCTTCAATTAATCAATTAATCATAAATACAAACCCCGTTTCCATATGAGTTGGGAAATTGTGTTAGATGTAAATATAAACAGAATACAATGATTTGCAAATCCTTTTCAAGCCATATTCAGTTAAATATGCTACAAAGACAACATATTTGATGTTCAAACTCATAAACTTTATTTTTTTTCGCAAATAATAATTAACTTAGAATTTCATGGCTGCAACACGTGCCAAAGTAGTTGGGAAAGGGCATGTTCACCACTGTGTTACATCACCTTTTCTTTTGACAACACTCAATAAACGTTTGGGAACTGAGGAAACTAATTGTTGAAGCTTTGAAAGTGGAATTCTTTCCCATTCTTGTTTTATGTAGAGCTTCAGTCCTTCAACAGTCCGGGGTCTCCGCTGTCCTATTTTACGCTTCATAGTGTGCCACACATTTTCCATGGGAGACAGGTCTGGACTGCAGGAAAGTACCCACACTCTTTTACTACAAAACCACGCTGTTGTAACATGTGGCTAGGCATTGTCTTGCTGAAATAAGCAGGGGCGTCCATGATAACGTTGCTTGGATGACAACATATGTTGCTCCAAAACCTGTATGGACCTTTCAGCATTAATGGTGCCTTCACAGATGTGTAAGTTACCCATGCTTTGGGCACTAATACACCCCCATACCATCACATATGCTGGCTTTTCAACTTTGCGCCTATAACAATCCGGATGGTTGTTTTCCTCTTTGTTCCGGAGGACACCACGTCCTCTGTTTCCAAATATAATTTGAAATGTGGACTCATCAGACCACAGAACACCTTTCCACTCTTCATCACTCCATCTTAGATGAGCTCGGGCCCAGTCAAGCCGACAGCGTTTCTGGGTGTTGTTGATATATGGCGTTCGCTTTGCATAGTAAAGTTTTAACTTGCACATACAGATGTAGCAACTGACTGTAGTTACTGGCAGTGGTTTTATAAAGTGTTCCTGAGCCCATGTGGTGATATCCTTTACACACTGATGTCGGTTTTTGATGCAGTACCGCCTGAGGGATCCACGGTCCGCAATGTCATCGCTTACTTGCAGTGATTTCTCCAGATTCTCTGAACTTTTTGATGATTTTACGGGCCGTAGATGGTAAAATCCCTAAATTCCTTGCAATAGCTCGTTGAGAAATGTTGTTCTAAAACTGTTTGACAATTTTCTTACAAATTGGTGACCCTCACCCCATCCTTGTTTGTGAATTACTTAGCATTTCATGGAAGCTCTTTTTATACCCAATCATGGCACCCACCTGTTCCCAATTAGCTGGCACACCTGTGGGATGTTCCAAATAAGTGTTTGATGAGCATGACATCATGATACAAACGTGCATATGACATCATGATACCAACATGCATATGACATCATGATACAAACATGCATATGACATCGCGATACAAACATGCATATGACATCACGATACAAACATGCATATGACATCATGATACAAACATGCATATGACATCATGATACAAACATGCATATGACATCACGATACAAACATGCATATGACATCATGATACAAACATGCATATGACATCATGATACAAACATACATATGACATCATGATACAAACATGCATATGACATCATGATACAAACATGCATATGACATCATGATACAAACATGCATATGACATCATGATACAAACATGCATATGACATCATGATACAAACATGCATATGACATCATGATACAAACATGGATATGACATCATGATACAAACATGCATATGACATCATGATACAAACATGCATATGACATCATGATACAAACATGCATATGACATCATGATACAAACATGCATATGACATCACGATACAAACATGCATATGACATCATAAAGATATGAATAAAACATTAGAATATTTCAGCACTGGTTTGTAAAAGCAGATCTTCTATAAAGGTGATGGTAATGATATTGCTCATAAATAAATACATTTTCAGGTGACAATATGGGATGTGGTGCGGTTTGAAGACAAAATCCCAGTTGTTTCTTGAACTTTTCATGGAGGCATTTCTGCTCCTATGCTGCCACCTAGTGGCTTAATTGCGGAATGACAAACACATACACTTCACAAAAAGGCAGGTAACGAACACAACATGAAAAAAGTGACAACTATTGTTTGTGTGATTAGAAGATACACATGAAAAAAGTAACAACTATTAGAAGATACACATGTCCTTGAAAAAAATGGCATTAACGACAAAAAAACAGAAAAACACAAATAAGTCACGTCAGCTCTAGAAAATCCTCAGCAAGCATCTTTCTGGATGCAGCCAGAAACTAAAAAGCAGACTCATTATCAACATCAACATCAACATTTAAGTCTCACCTTAAAACTCATCTGTATACTCTAGCCTTTAAATAGACCTCCTTTTTAGACCAGTTGATCTGCCGCTTCTTTTCTTTCTCCTATGTCCCCCCCCTCCCTTGTGGAGGGGGTCCGGTCCGATGACCATGGATGAAGTACTGGCTGTCCGGAGTCGAGACCCAGGATGGACCGCTCGTCGGGACCCAGGATGGACCGCTCGCCTGTGTATCGGGTGGGGACATCTCTACGCTGCTGATCCGCCTCAGCTTGAGATGGTTTCCTGTGGACAGGACTCTCGCTGCTGTCTTGGATCCGCTTGAACTGAACTCTCGTGGCTGTGTTGGAGCCACTATGGAGTGAACTTTCACAGTATCATGTTAGACCCGCTCCACATCCATTGCTTTCGGTCCCCTAGAGGGGCGGGGGGGTTGCCCACATCTGAGGTCCTCTCCAAGGTTTCTCATAGTCAGCATTGTCACTGGCGTCCCACTGGATGTGAATTCTCCCTGCCCACTGGGTGTGAGTTTTCCTTGCCCTTTTGTGGGTTCTTCCGAGGATGTTGTAGTCGTAATGATTTGTGCAGTCCTTTGAGACATTTGTGATTTGGGGCTATATAAATAAACATTGATTGATTGATTGATTGATTGACTGAGGAGTGATCTGGGGTGGAGGTCTAGAAGTAACCTGACTAGCTTGTTCTGGGATGTTTGGAGCCAGTCCACTGTGGGCTGGCTCAGGGTGGAGGACAGAGTAAAACAACTTGGACTGAGGCTGGTCTATAAAATCCTCTACACCTCCCTGATATCTAAGTACATGTCAAACTACTTCCTTAACGGAAATGAGCGCCATGACCACAACACCAGGGGGAGCTCCACAAACCACGTTAAACCCAGATTCCAGTCCAACAAAGATGCATTGCATTGCGTGTGCAGGTGCAGTAACACAACATGGCCAGCAGGCAGCAGTGTGACGTCACAGTTGTTTAGTCACCATGACTGTACCTCAATCCTGCAGGTCAAAGGTTGAAGAAGCTTTCAAAAACAAAATACAAAAGCGTGTAGAGCCAGTGTTGACATCTTCTCAACATCCTCGACTTCTTCTTTATCTTTTCAATGTTGGGAAATACCTCAGCTATCATTCTGCTATTCTGCCTTTTTCTCATGGGCCACTGCATTAGGTACACCTATGCATCACAGCCACTGCATTAGGTACACCTATTCATGACATTCACTGCATTAGGTACACCTATTTATGACATCCACTGCATTAGGTACACCTATTCATGACACCCACTGCATTAGGTACACCTATTCATGACATCCACAGCATTAGGTACACCTATTCATGACACCCACTGCATTAGGTACACCTAGTCATGACATCCACTGCATTAGGTACACCTATTCATGACACCCATTGCATTAGGTACACCTATTCATGACTCCCACTGCATTAGGTACACCTATTCATGACACCCACTGCATTAGGTACACCTAGTCATGACATCCACTGCATTAGGTACACCTATTCATGACATCCACTGCATTAGTACACCTAGTCATGACACCCACTGCATTAGGTACACCTATTCATGACATCCACTGCATTAGTACACCTAGTCATGACATCCACTGCATTAGGTACACCTATTCATGACACCCACTGCATTAGGTACACCTTTTCATGACATCCACTACATTAGGTACACCTATTCATGACATCCACTGCATTAGGTACACCTTTTCATGACATCCACTGCATTAGGTACACCTATTCATGAGACCCACTGCATTAGGTACACCTATTCATGACATTCACTGCATTAGGTACACCTATTCATGACACCCACTGCATTTGGTACACCTATTCATGACACCCACTGCATTAGGTACACCTATTCATGACATCCACTGCATTAGGTACACCTATTCATGACACCCACTGAATTAGGCACACCTATTCATGACACCCACTGCATTAGGTACACCTATTCATGACTCCCACTGCATTAGGTACACCTATGCATCACATCCACTGCATTAGGTACACCTATTCATGACACCCACTGCATTAGGTACACCTATTCATGACACCCACTGCATTAGGTACACTTATTCATGACATCCACTGCATTAGGTACACTTATTCATGACATCCACTGCATTAGGTACACCTATTCATGACATCTACTGCATTAGGTACACCTATTCATGACACCCACTGCATTAGGTACACATATTCATGACATCCACTGCATTAGGTACACCTATTCATGACACCCACTGAATTAGGTACACCTATTCATGACCACACTGCATTAGGTACACCTATTCATGACACCCACTGCATTAGGTACACCTATTCATGACATCCACTGCATTAGGTACACCTTTTCATGACACCCACTGCATTAGGTACACCCATTCATGACATCCACTGCATTAGGTACACCTATTTATGACACTCACTGCATTAGGTACACCTATTCATGACATCCACTGCATTAGGTACACTTATTTATGACACCCACTGCATTACGTACACCTATTCATGACACCCACTGCATTAGGGACACCTATTCATGACAGCCACTGCATTAGGTACACCTATTCATGACATCCACTGCATTAGGTACACCTATTCATGACCACACTGCATTAGGTACTCCTATTCATGACATCCACTGCATTAGGTACACCTATTCATGACATCCACTGCACTAGGTACACCTATTCATGACCACACTGCATTAGGTACACCTATTCATGACATCCACTGCATTAGGTACACCTATTCATGACACCCACTGCATTAGGTACACCTATTCATGACATCCGGCATCATCATCACTGCACTTATTTACCCAGGAGTCCCTTTTTATATACATTTGGCATCTCAGAGTTGTTTTCATGAATATTTTTTTTTAACTTTAACTTTTACTTGACTTTTTTTTTTAAGGAAGTAACACATTAATTCACAATTTGGCCAGTGTGTGTGGATAGATATATATATATATATATATATATATATATATATATATATATATATATATATATATATATATATATATATATATAAATATATATATATATATATATATGGTGAATGGTTCCAGAAGCAGTAACAAGCACGATCGATCGTTTGAATGGTTGAGGAGGACACGTGTTGCACTTTTTCCTAAAGCTTGGTAACCATGGCAACTGTGCGCCAGCAAATGATGACGCTTACGTCCTCCAAATTTTCTTCCCCTCCCCTCCCCCCCATCATGATTACTTCAGGGACCAAACTGGAAGAGTTTGTCTTTGTCATGGTAAGCCCGTGTGTGTGTGTGTGTGTGTGTGTGTGTGTGTTTGAGAGAGACTACCTGTCTGACTTAGTGAGTGATTGATCACCAGGGAAGGGGGGGCTGGGGAATTGGATTGGAATGAGGAGGGGAGGGGCTGAGGGCTAATCAATCACAATGATTGCTTGACTTGATGCAAGGCAGCATCAAGTCCCCCGTGGATACTACATCACGCACACACACACACACACACACACACACACACACACACACACACACACACACACACACACACACACACACACACATATACACACACACATATACACACACACACACACACACGCTTGTAAGTAGTGCGTACATGTGCACGTATCAGCAGCTCCGTCATGATGCTGTATGGTACCATCCATCCATTTTCCACCGCTTATTCCCTTTGGGGTCGCGGGGGGCCCCTGGTGCCTATATCAGCTACAATGGGGCGGAAGGCATGGTTCACCCTGGACAAGTCGCCACCTCATGGCAGCAGTATAGTAGCATTTGACTTCAGGAGTAGCGTGTAGTGTACAACACACACACAAAACAACAATAGAAACTATGAAGAAGTGCTGAAAAACATGAAGCAACTAAAGCTGATATCATAACGATCGATTCTGTTGCTGGGATCGGTTTGGAATTGCTCGATTTTCTTTTATTATTGATTTTTGTGAATAATATATTTTTTCCAGAGTGTTTTAGGCCAACATTGCAGGTATAAATCCAAGGTCAGCATTGTCACTTCACACAGGCCTTTTCCTGTCTTTACTCTCTTTGTTGCGGTTTAGTGCTCTTATTTTGCACCGTCTTCCTGTTTTCTTTGTGTGTTCCTGCTAGCTGCTTCACTCTGAGCGTCATCTCCTCCCAGCTCTTTTCATTTTGGAATCAAACCTATTTGAGTCCAGACTCTGTCAAAGCATTTGGTCATGTATGTTGAAACGGTGTGGATGCTTCTCCTGCTGCACCCGTCAGTTTTTGCTGTCATCCAGCATTCTGTTTTGACTATACCATGATCAGTTTAGTTTTGTTTCGCGTAGCTGCTTCCTTCCATCCTTTAGTCCTCATCAGGGACTATCTCAGCTGCTTCCTTCCATCCTTTAGTCCTCATCAGGGACTATCTGAGCTGCTTCCTTCCATCCTTTAGTCCTCATCTGGGACTATCTCAGCTGCTTCCTTCCATCCTTTAGTCCTCACCAGGGACTATCCCAGCTGCTTCCTTCCATCCTTTAGTCCTCGTCGGGGACTATCTCAGCTGCTTCCTTCCATCCGTTAGTCCTCATCAGGGACTATCTCAGCTGCTTCCTTCCATCCTTTAGTCCTCATCAGGGACTATCTCAGCTGCTTCCTTCCACCCTTTATTCCTCATCAGGGACTATCTCAGCTGCTTCCTTCCATCCTTTAGTCCTCATCAGGGACTATCTCGGCTGCTTCCTTCCATCCTTTAGTCCTCATCAGGGACTATCTCAGCTGCTTCCTTAAATCCTTTAGTCCTCGTCGGGGACTATCTCAGCTGCTTCCTTCCATCCTTTAGTCCTCATCTGGGACTATCTCAGCTGCTTCCTTCCATCCTTTAGTCCTCATCAGGGACTATCTCAGCTGCTTCCTCCCATCCTTTAGTCCTCATCAGGGACTATCTCAGCTGCTTCCTTCCATCCCTTAGTCCTCATCAGGGACTATCTCAGCTGCTTCCTTCCATCCTTTAGTCCTCATCAGGGACTATCTCAGCTGCTTCCTCCCATCCTTTAGTCCTCGTCGGGGACTATCTCAGCTGCTTCCTTGCATCCTTTAGTCCTCATCAGGGACTATCTCAGCTGCTTCCTTCCATCCTTTAGTCCTCATCAGGGACTATCTGAGCTGCTTCCTTCCATCCTTTAGTCCTCATCAGGGACTATCTCAGCTGCTTCCTTCCATCCTTGAGTCCTCATCAGGGACTATCTCAGCTGCTTCCTTCCATCCTTTAGTCCTCATCAGGGACTATCTCAGCTGCTTCCTTCCATCCTTTAGTCCTCATCAGTGACTATCTCAGCTGCTTCCTTCCATCCTTTATTCCTCATCAGCGACTATCTCAGCTGCTTCCTTCCATCCTTTAGTCCTCATCTGGGACTATCTCGGCTGCTTCCTTCCATCCTTTAGTCCTCATCTGGGACTATCTCAGCTGCTTCCTTCCATCCTTTAGTCCTCATCAGGGACTATCTCAGCTGCTTCCTTCCATCCTTTAGTCCTCATCAGGGACTATCTCAGCTGCTTCCTTCCATCCTTGAGTCCTCATCAGGGACTATCTCAGCTGCTTCCTTCCATCCTTTAGTCCTCATCAGGGACTATCTCAGCTGCTTCCTTCCATCCTTTAGTCCTCATCAGGGACTATCTCAGCTGCTTCCTTCCATCCTTTAGTCCTCATCAGGGACTATCTCAGCTGCTTCCTTCCATCCTTTAGTCCTCATCAGGGACTATCTCGGCTGCTTCCTTCCATCCTTTAGATGGAAGGAAGCAATTTGCTGCTACCTGACGCTACCTTTACCTGGCTCGTGTGCTGACCGCTAGCATTTCAACAAACACAGCATTGAGCATGTGCAACTTCTTGCAGAGAATATGCATCATATTTGAGTTATGTGTGCATTTTTTCCCTGACTTTCAAGGAGTGTTGCCATGCCTCCGTGTCAAGGTCACATCTTCAGGAGGACGTCAAGGCTGCAGCAAACATTCTTCAGCACAAGGAAACATTTTTCTTCCAATATTTCACCTCACAAACACTTTTGCTTGTGGACACCTTTCTTTCTGTGGGACATCATGATTAAATTACATTAGATAGTACTTTATTTATTCCTTCAGGAAAATTACAATTTTCAGCACAATCCCATTCAAGATCAGACAAACATTACAGGGAGACAGAACAGGATCACTGACGGGTCTGCCGGCTTCCAGCGCCCCTTACAAAAAAGGTGAGATACAGGTAAACAAGTGGGGTGGGGGGGAATGGGAGAAAAAAATAGAAGATTAAAATAAAATTAAATAAAATAAAAAACAGGTCTGGCGACCGGAATGAGAATCAGCACCTCCAAGTCCGAGTCCATGGTTCTCGCCCGGAAAAGGTTGGAGTGCCATCTCCGGGTTGGGGAGGAGACCCTGCCCCAAGTGGAGGAGTTCAAGTACCTAGGAGTCTTGTTCACGAGTGAGGGAAGAGTGGATCGTGAGATCGACAGGCGGATCGGTGCGGCGTCTTCAGTAATGCGGACGTTGTACCGATCCGTTGTGGTGAAGAAGGAGCTGAGCCGGAAGGCAAAGCTCTCAATTTACCGGTCAATCTACCTTCCCATCCTCACCTATGGTCATGAGCTTTGGGTCATGACCGAAAGGATAAGATCACGGGTACAAGCGGCCCAAATGAGTTTGGGTCTCTCCCTTAGAGATAGGGTGAGAAGCTCTGCCATCCGGGAGGAACTCAAAGTAAAGCCGCTGCTCCTCCACATGGAGAGGAGCCAGATGAGGTGGTTCGGGCATCTGGTCAGGATGCCACCCGAACGCCTCCCTAGGGATGTGTTTAGGGCACGCCCAGCTGGTAGGAGGCCACGGGGAAGACCCAGGACACGTTGGGAAGACTATGTCTCCCGGCTGGCCTGGGAACGCCTCGGGATCCCCCGGGAAGAGCTAGACGAAGTGGCTGGAGATAGGGAAGTCTGGGCTTCCCTGCTTAGGCTGCTGCCCCCGCGACCCGACCTCGGATAGGCGGAAGATGATGGAAAAAACAGGTCTAAGCCTGGGCCCCTGGAGAGGGGGTCCAGACTGAGGCCAAGGGAAAAAAACAACAACAACTCATAGCCATAGCACACATCCCTCTTACATCAAAGAAGCTAGTATCGGCTGGGGACATCTCTGCGCTGCTGATCCGCCTCCGCTTGGGATGGTTTCCTGCTGGCTCCGCTGTGAACGGGACTCTCGCTGCTGTGTTGGATCCGCTTTGGACTGGACTCTTGCGACTGTGTTGGATCCATTATGGATTGAACTTTCACAGTATCATGTTAGACCCGCTCGACATCCATTCCTTTCCTCCTCTCCAAGGTTCTCATAGTCATCATTGTCACCGACGTCCCACTGGGTGTGAGTTTTCCTTGCCCTTATGTGGGCCTACCGAGGATGTCGTAGTGGTTTGTGCAGCCCTTTGAGACACTAGTGATTTAGGGCTATATAAGTAAACATTGATTGATTGATTGATACACTGTGGTGGCCTCTGCGGTGTTCCACGTTGTCAGGAGCAGACCCAACAAAGCAACCAAGAGAGCCGACTCCACTCTCGGACGCCAACCAACTCTCGGCCAGTGTCCAGTCCGCATGGATGAGCGGGGATACGTCCAAGGTGACTGAGGTGTCCGACACCTGCTCACCCAGCCAAGACACCACAAAGCCTCTCCGTCCCGGCGCTCAGTGCCAGCTCCGCAGTCCTGTCTCTTCATCCACATCTCCTCCAGTCTCTGTAAAAGGACTCCGGTGTAGCAGAGACCCAGCAGTATCAAGTGGCGGGGGATAAAAAAGTACATATATATATATATATATATATATATACATATATATGTACTTAGGTCCGGGACCCTTTGGGACTGTGTGACAAGGGGTGGCACATTTATGTCTTCTGCAGTGCTTTTTTGTGCACTTCTGGATCTGCCTCCTGGGAGCCTTTTGGCCATGGAGACCAGCTGCTGGGTCTCTGCCACACCGGAGTCGGTTTGGAGAGACTGGAGGAGATGTGGATGAAGAGAGAGGACTGCGGAGCTAGCACTGAGCGCCGGGACGGAGAGGCTTCGTGGTGTCTTGGCTGAATGAGCAGGTATCGGACACCTCAGTCACCTCGGACGTATCCCCGCTCATCCATGCGGACTGGACACTGGCCGAGAGTTGGTTGGCGGCCGAGAGTGGAGTCGGCTCTCTTAGTTGCTTTGTTGGGTCTGCTCCTGTCTCTGGCCATACTCCCTCCACCCCAGCAGAAGACAACGTGGAACACCGCAGAGGCCACCACAGTGTATATGTTTCTTTGACTTCTTATTCCTAGCTGTATGTGGAAGTGACTGCTTGTATCAGCTCTGCTCTTTAATGTCTTTCATGTCCTTTGTCATCTTTGATGTTTGATGCTTCCCTCTTACACACATCTAAGAGGGATGGGTGCTATGGCTATGAGTGTTTTTTTCCCTTGGCCTCAGTCTGGACCCCCTCTCCAGGGGCCCAGGCTTAGACCCATTATTTTGTTTATTTTGTTTTTGTATTCCCCCACTTGTTTACCTGTATCTCACCTTTTTTGTAAGGGACGCCGGATGTTGGCAGACCCGTCAGCGATTCTGTTCCGTCTCCCTGTAATGTTTGATCCTATTCTGTCTCCCTGTAATGTTTGATCCTATTCTGTCTCCCTGTAATGTTTGATCCTATTCTGTCTCCCTGTAATGTTTGATCCTATTCTGTCTCCCTGTAATGTTTGATCCTATTCTGTCTCCCTGTAATGTTTGATCCTGTTCCGTCTCCCTGGGATGTTTGATCCTGTTTTGTCTCCCTGTAATGTTTTATCCTATTCTATCTCCCTGTAATGTTTTATCCTATTCTGTCTCCCTGTAATGTTTGATCCTGTTCTATCTTCCTGTAATGTTTGATCCTGTTCTGTCTCCCTGTAATGTTTGATCCTGTTCTGTCACCCTGTCATGTTTGATCCTGTTCTTTCTCCCTGTAATGTTCGATCCTGTTCTGTCTCCCTGTAATGTTTGATCCTGTTCCGTCTCCCTGTGATGTTTGATCCTTTTCTGTCTCCCTGTAATGTTTTATCCTATTCTGTCTCCCTGTAATGTTTGATCCTGTTCTATCTTCCTGTAATGTTTGATCCTGTTCTGTCTCCCTGTAATGTTTGATCCTGTTCTGTCACCCTGTCATGTTTGATCCTGTTCTTTCTCCCTGTAATGTTCGATCCTGTTCTGTCTCCCAGTAATGTTTGATTCGGTTCTGTCTCCCTGTAATGTTTGATTCTGTTCTGTCTCCCTGTAATGTTTGATCCTGTTCTGTCTCCCTGTCATGTTTGATCCTATTCTGTCTCCCTGTAATGTTTGATCCTATTCTGTCTCCCTGTAATGTTTGATCCTGTTCCGTCTCCCTGGGATGTTTGATCCTGTTTTGTCTCCCTGTAATGTTTTATCCTATTCTATCTCCCTGTAATGTTTTATCCTATTCTGTCTCCCTGTAATGTTTGATCCTGTTCTATCTTCCTGTAATGTTTGATCCTGTTCTGTCTCCCTGTAATGTTTGATCCTGTTCTGTCACCCTGTCATGTTTGATCCTGTTCTTTCTCCCTGTAATGTTCGATCCTGTTCTGTCTCCCTGTAATGTTTGATCCTGTTCCGTCTCCCTGTGATGTTTGATCCTTTTCTGTCTCCCTGTAATGTTTTATCCTATTCTGTCTCCCTGTAATGTTTGATCCTGTTCTATCTTCCTGTAATGTTTGATCCTGTTCTGTCTCCCTGTAATGTTTGATCCTGTTCTGTCACCCTGTCATGTTTGATCCTGTTCTTTCTCCCTGTAATGTTCGATCCTGTTCTGTCTCCCAGTAATGTTTGATTCGGTTCTGTCTCCCTGTAATGTTTGATTCTGTTCTGTCTCCCTGTAATGTTTGATCCTGTTCTGTCTCCCTGTCATGTTTGATCCTATTCTGTCTCCCTGTAATGTTTGATCTTGTTCTGTCTCCCTGTAATTTTTGATCCTGTTCTGTCTCCCTGTAATGTTTGATCCCGTTCTGTCTCCCAGTAATGTTTGATTCTGTTCTGTCTCCCTGTAATGTTTGATCGTGTTCTGTCTCCCTGTAATGTTTGAGCCTGTTCTGTGTCCCTGTAATGTTTGATCCTGTTCTGTCTCCCTGTAATGTTTGATCCTGTTCCGTCTCCCTGTAATGTTTGATCCTGTTCTGTCTCCCTGTAATGTTTGATCCTGTTCTGTCTCCCTGTCATGTTTGATCCTGTTCTGTGTCCCTGTAATGTTTGATCTTGTTCTGTCTCCCTGTAATTTTTGATCCTGTTCTGTCTCCCTGTAATGTTTGATCCTGTTCTGTCTCCCAGTAATGTTTGATTCTGTTCTGTCTCCCTGTAATGTTTGATTCTGTTCTGTCTCCCTGTAATGTTTGAGCCTGTTCTGTGTCCCTGTAATGTTTGATCCTGTTCTGTCTCCCTGTAATGTTTGATCCTGTTCCGTCTCCCTGTAATGTTTGATCCTGTTCTGTCTCCCTGTAATGTTTGATCCTGTTCTGTCTCCCTGTCATGTTTGATCCTGTTCTGTCTCCCTGTAATGTTTGATCCTGTTCTGTCTCCCTGTCATGTTTGATCCTGTTCTGTCTCCCTGTAATATTCAATCCTGTTCTGTCGCCCTGTAATATTTGATCCTGCTCCGTCTCCCTGTAATGTTTGATCCTGTTCTGTCTCCCTGTCATGTTTGTCTGATCTTTAATGGGATTGTGCTAAAAAATTAATTACCCCTCGGGGATTAATAAAGTATGTCTGATTCTGATTCTGATTAACAGTACACAAATAGAGTAGTAACAGCACAGAATGTACAGCAGTAACAGTACACAAATAGAGTAGTAACAGTAGAGCAGAAAGAGTATGTGCTCACTTCTTCTTACTGAAAGATTAGTGCGGTGCAGCCTCTGCTTAATTAGCTATGCTGATGAAAATCAATCTTTCATTAATGACATGTTGTTGTTGTTGTTTTGGCGCCAATCGTTGAAGCTGTTTTGATGAAAAGTGACATTGTGCTGACTGCTCACTTTGATGATGTGGGCGTGCGGATGTTCATTATGGACGCTTCCAGATTGTTTATTTGAAGATAATCAACATTGTTTCCCTAAAACCAAGTGCTGTGCCGAGGGATCTGTCAATCATGTTTGAACATGTGTGGTTAGCTTCCAAAAAGGCTTTGCTACACCTGTTAAAAGGCAGCTGTCAGTCAGCTCAATGAATAATAATAGTGTTGGAAATCAACTTTGGCTACAAACTCTATGATGACTGTTTCTGTATCGGTCCATTTTTTTAATAAAGCAGAATTATGACAAATACATGTATTTTTTTGGCCCTGCGATGAGGTGGCGACTTGTCCAGGGTGCACCCCGCCTTCCGCCCGATTGTAGCTGAGATAGGCGCCAGCGCCCCCCGCGACTCCGAAAGGGAATAAGCGGTAGAAAATGGATGGATGGATGGACATGTATTTTTTTAGGGCTTTTAGGGCGATGAATTGTATTAGAAAACGCTTTGATTTATTTTCTGTTGGTATTCATGCAAACACAACAGAGTGAAATAATACATTTTCAAAGGAATTGCTATTTGGATTTGCATCCTTCATCAGACAAATTGAAAATCGTTTTTTTCTTTCTTGAAGTTCCATCCATCCATCCATTTTCTACCGCTTATTCCCTTTCGGGGTCGCGGGGCTGGTTGGCGCCTTGCATGGCAGCTCCCTCCATCAGTGTGTGAATGTGTGTGTGAATGGGTAAATGTGGAAGTAGTGTCAAAGCGCTTTGAGTACCTTGAAGGTAGAAAAGCGCTATACAAGTACAACCCATTTATCATTTATAATACAATATATACTCATAATGAAAACGATTTTTTTTATCAATCAATCAATCAATCAATGTTTACTTATATAGCCCTAAATCACTAGTGTCTCAAAGGGCTGCACAAACCACTACGACATCCTCTGTGGGCCCACATAAGGGCAAGGAAAACTCACACCCAGTGGGACGTCGGTGACAATGAGGACTATGAGACAGAGAGACTTTTAAACCTGAAGAAAGATAAGGAAGACTTCAATAAAAGAGTTAGCAATGCTTTTGTTTCGAAGGAGCTGGCATGGACTTCATTTCTAAGTAAAGGTAAGACCATAATGTTTTTTTTAAATTAATAATACTGGATTAGATTTATATCACGCATTTCTATTGTTAGATACTCAAAGCGTTCACAGAGAAGTGGGAAGCCATCATTCATTCACACCTGGTGGTGGTAAGCTACATCTGTAGCCACAGCTGCCCTGGGGTGGACTGACGGAAGCGTGGCTGCCAGTTTGCGCCTAAATATGTTGACTATAAATATGTCTGACTTTAAATATGTCCTGACTATAAATATGTTGACTATAAATATGTTTGATTATGAATATGTCTGACTAAAAATATGTTGACTATAAATATGTATGACTATAAATATGTCCGACTTTAAATATGTCCTGACTATAAATATGTTGACTATAAATATGTCTGACTATAAATATGTTGATTATAAATATGTTGACTATAAATATGTTGATTATAAATATGTTGACTATAAATATGTTTGATTATAAATATGTCTGACTAAAAATATGTTGACTATAAATATGTTGACTATAAATATGTTTGACTATAAATACGTTGACTATAAATATGTCTGACTATAAATATGTTGACTATAAATATGTTGACTATAAATATGTCTGACTTTAAGTATGTCCCGACTATCAATATGTTGACTATAAATATGTTGACTATAAATATGTCTGACTATAAATATGTTGACTATAAATATGTATGACTATAAATATGTCCGACTTTAGATATGTCCTGACTATAAATATGTTGACTATAAATATGTCTGACTATAAATATGTTGACTATAAATATGTCTGACTTTAAATATGTCCCGACTATAAATATGTTGACTATAAATATGTCCCGACTATAAATATGTTGACTATAAATATGTTGACTATAAATATGTCTGACTATAAATATGTTAACTATAAATATGTCTGACTTTAAGTATGTCCCGACTATCAATATGTTGACTATAAATATGTTGACTATAAATATGTTGACTATAAATATGTCTGACTTTAAGTATGTCCCGACTATCAATATGTTGACTATAAATATATTGACTATAAATATGTCTGACTATAAATATGTCTGACTATAAATATGTTGACTATAAATATGTCTGACTATAAATATGTCTGACTATAAATATGTTGACTATAAATATGTATGACTATAAATATGTTGATTACAAATATGTTGACTATAAATATGTCTGACTTTAAGTATGTCCCGACTATCAATATGTTGACTATAAATATGTTGACTATAAATATGTCTGACCATAAATATATTGACTATAAATATGTCTGACTATAAATATGTCTGACTATAAATATGTTTGACTATAAATACGTTGACTATAAATGTCTGACTATAAATATGTTGACTATAAACATGTTGACTATAAATATGTCTGACTTTAAGTATGTCCCGACTATCAATATGTTGACTATAAATATGTTGACTATAAATATGTCTGACTATAAATATGTTGACTATAAATATGTCTGACTATAAATATGTTGACTATAAATATGTCTGACTTCAAGTATGTCCTGACTATAAATATGTTGACTATAAATATGTCTGACTATAAATATGTTGACTATAACTGTCTGACTATAAATATGTTTGACTATAAATACGTTGACTATAAATATGTCTGACTATAAATATGTCTGACTATAAATATGTTGACTATACATATGTTGACTATAAATATGTTGACTATAGTTATGTTGACTATAAATATGTCTGACCATAAATATATTGACTATAAATATGTCTGACTATAAATATGATGGTATGACGTCATCTAACTCTGTCATGTCTTTGTAGTTGGCATGACGTCATCTAAGTCTGTCAAGTGTTCGACAACAAAGACGTTGTCCTCCATTCAACTTGCGCATGTTGCAGTTGGCCTTTCAAGTGACGTCACCTTGTTATGAAACGATCAGCACTTTCCCTTTGTTTTGGCCGCGCTGGCCCCTTTAAGGGTGGGCGTGGCCTCGCTACTACGCCTCGCCTCCTGCTGCCCACAGCCCGGCCAGCGCCCCTCCCACCGTGAAGCCGCGCCACTCTCACAACTAAGTCCACTTGCACACTTGCACACTGCACTCTTGCACACTTGCACACTGCACTTACTGGATACTTGTACACTGTTTACAAGCGGCAGGAAGAAGAAGACGACGACGACGACGACGAAGAGGAAGAAAGGACAAGTCACCCCCCTCCCCCTCCTTTGAAGCAGATTACGGCGGTGTATCTATGACGTCACACGCAGACTCTTCACCCTGGTCTCCAGGTGAGTTCTTCCCGCTCACCCGGTGTCCTCCTGGTCGCCAGGTGAGTTCTTCCCGCTCACCCGGTGTCCTCCTGGTCGCCAGGTGAGTTTTTCCCGCTCACCAGGTGTCCTCCTGCTCAGTCCACCAAATAAGAGTCTGAGTAGTGAGGACTAGTAGTGGTGGTGGACGCAGCTGCTCATTAATTGATGGGCGCCAGCACGCAAGGAGGTATTATATTACCTGCCTGCAGGGGCGTCACTAGACCTAATACTGTACTGGGGCACACCTGGGGGCACAAATAATTCATGTGAGCACGCAAGCAAAAACATTTTTAGCACTTATTTATCATAAAAAAATACATAAATAGTGCTCTAAACTATGAAATCATATCAGATGATGTTGTATTGATCTTTGATGAACCACCTTAAATTAACAGGGGGGGGGTGTGACCATGTTGCCCCTCCCTGGCAGGGTGTAAAGACTGGTATATGTTAATGAGGGGGGGGGGGGGGACCATGTTGAGCCTCCCTGGCAGGGTGTAAAGACTGGTATATGTTAATGAGGGGGGGGGGACCATGTTGCCCCTCCCTGGCAGGGTGTAAAGACTGGTATATGTTAATGAGGGGGGGGGGGGGGACCATGTTGAGCCTCCCTGGCAGGGTGTAAAGACTGGTAGATGTTAATGAGGGGGGGGGGGGGACCATGTTGCCCCTCCCTGGCAGGGTGTAAAGCCTGGTAGATGTTAATGAGGGGGGGGTGTGACCATGTTGCCCCTCCCTGGCAGGGTGTAAAGACTGGTATATGTTAATGAGGGGGGGGGGGGGACCATGTTGAGCCTCCCTGGCAGGGTGTAAAGACTGGTATATGTTAATGAGGGGGGGGGGGTACCATGTTGCCCCTCCCTGGCAGGGTGTAAAGACTGGTAGATGTTAATGGGGGGGGGGGGGGGACCATGTTGAGCCTCCCTGGCAGGGTGTAAAGACTGGTATATGTTAATGAGGGGGGGGGGGGGGTACCATGTTGCCCCTCCCTGGCAGGGTGTAAAGACTGGTATATGTTAATGAGGGGGGAGGGGGGGACCATGTTGCCCCTCCCTGGCAGGGTGTAAAGCCTGGTAGATGTTAATGAGGGGGGGGGGGGGGGACGACCATGTTGAGCCTCCCTGGCAGGGTGTAAAGACTGGTAGATGTTAATGAGGGGGGGGGGGGGACCATGTTGCCCCTCCCTGGCAGGGTGTAAAGACTGGTATATGTTAATGAGGGGGGGGGGGACCATGTTGCCCCTCCCTGGCAGGGTGTAAAGACTGGTATATGTTAATGAGGGGGGGGGGGGGACCATGTTGAGCCTCCCTGGCAGGGTGTAAAGACTGGTATATGTTAATGAGGGGGGGGGGGACCATGTTGCCCCTCCCTGGCAGGGTGTAAAGACTGGTATATGTTAATGAGGGGGGGGGGGACCATGTTGAGCCTCCCTGGCAGGGTGTAAAGACTGGTATATGTTAATGAGGGGGGGGGGGTACCATGTTGCCCCTCCCTGGCAGGGTGTAAAGACTGGTATATGTTAATGAGGGGGCGGGGGGACCATGTTGCCCCTCCCTGGCAGGGTGTAAAGACTGGTATATGTTAATGAGGGGGCGGGGGGACCATGTTGCCCCTCCCTGGTAGATACTTTGTGATGACTACCCAGAAGGTGTGATTCTGAAATGCTTGTGTCTGCAGACGGAGGGAAGAAGAAGGTGTGACCTCATGCCGGGCATCAGCTCCTCCACGACAGCTGGGAAATGGACATGGAGAACCTGGACTACTACCAGGATGATTTCTATGACGACCACAACCCCGATGAGGATTTCTTCCAGTCCATGGCGCCCAGCGAGGACATATGGAAGAAATTTGAGCTGGTGCCGACCCCGCCCGTGTCCCCCGTGCGGGCGCCGGAGGGGTCGGGCAGGTCAGTGTGTCCGAGTCTCGGGGACAAGCTGGAGTGGGTGTCCCAGTTCCTGGGGCAGGAGGACCAGCAGCAGCAGGACCTGCCTTGCAAAGTGGGCCCGGCCAGCGACTCGGCGGGGAACCTGAGCTCCATCATCATCCAGGACTGCATGTGGAGCTGCTTCTCTGCCGGCCAGCAGCTGGAGAGACTGGTGGGGGAGCGCCGCCTCTCCTGCCCCGTCAGGCTTGGACCCGCCGGGTTGTCCCCGGGTAGGACGCAGGGTGTCCCCGCCCACCCCCCGGCTGCTCTCGGCGGCGGGGCGGCAGATTGTGTGGACCCGGCCGCCGTGCTCGCCTTCCCACACGTCAGCTGCAAGAAGCAAGTGTCCTCCGGCTCCGAGTCTCACAGCGACTCCTCAGGTGGGTGGTCTGCACTCTTTAATCCAAATAAGTGTTTGATGAGCATTCCGCAACTTGATCAGTATTTATTGCCACCTTTCCCAACTTCTTTGTCACGTGTTGCTGGCATCAAATTCTAAGTTATTTATTGGCAAAAAAAATGTTTATGAGTTTGAACATCAAATATGTTGTCTTTGTAGCATATTCAACTGAATATGGGTTGGAAAGGATTTGCAAATCATTGTATTCTGTTTATATTTACATCTAACACAATTTCCCCACTCATATGGAAACAGGGTTTGTAGTACCTTTGTCACCGCCACGGCTGCCACCACAATAATACACAACTGATGATAAACAGCTAATGATACACAAATTATACTAAACAGCTGCCACCACAATAATACACAAATGATGATAAACAGCTAATGATACATTAATTATACTAAACAGCTGCCAGCACAATAATACACAAATGATGATAAACAGCTGCCACCACAATAATACACAACTGATGATAAACAGCTAATGATACATTAATTATACTAAACAGCTGCCAGCACAATAATACAAAAATGATGATAAACAGCTGCCACCACAATAATACACAACTGATGATAAGCAGCTAATGATACACAAATTATACTAAACAGCTGCCACCACAATAATACACAAATGATGATAAACAGCTGCCACCACAATGATACACAAATGATGATAAACAGCTGCCACTACAATAATACACAACTGATGATAAGCAGCTAATGATACACAAATTATACTAAACAGCTGCCACCACAATAATACACAAATGATGATAAACAGCTGCCACCACAATGATACACAAATGATGATAAACAGCTGCCACCACAATAATACACAACTGATGATAAGCAGCTAATGATACACAAATTATACTAAACAGCTGCCACCACAATAATACACAAATGATGATAAACAGCTGCCACCACAATGATACACAAATGATGATAAACAGCTGCCACCACAATAATACACAACTGATGATAAGCAGCTAATGATACACAAATTATACTAAACAGCTGCCACCACAATAATACACAAATGATGATAAACAGCTGCCACTACAATAATACACAACTGATGATAAACAGCTAATGATAGACAAATTATACTAAACAGCTGCCACCACAATAATACACAAATGATGATAAACATCTGTCACCACAATAATACACAAATGATGATAAACAGCTGCCACCACAATAATACACAACTGATGATAAACAGCTAATGATACATTAATTATACTAAACAGCTGCCAGCACAATAATACAAAAATGATGATAAACAGCTGCCACCACAATAATACACAACTGATGATAAGCAGCTAATGATACACAAATTATACTAAACAGCTGCCACCACAATAATACACAAATGATGATAAACAGCTGCCACCACAATGATACACAAATGATGATAAACAGCTGCCACTACAATAATACACAACTGATGATAAGCAGCTAATGATACACAAATTATACTAAACAGCTGCCACCACAATAATACACAAATGATGATAAACAGCTGCCACCACAATGATACACAAATGATGATAAACAGCTGCCACCACAATAATACACAACTGATGATAAGCAGCTAATGATACACAAATTATACTAAACAGCTGCCACCACAATAATACACAAATGATGATAAACAGCTGCCACCACAATGATACACAAATGATGATAAACAGCTGCCACCACAATAATACACAACTGATGATAAGCAGCTAATGATACACAAATTATACTAAACAGCTGCCACCACAATAATACACAAATGATGATAAACAGCTGCCACTACAATAATACACAACTGATGATAAACAGCTAATGATAGACAAATTATACTAAACAGCTGCCACCACAATAATACACAAATGATGATAAACATCTGTCACCACAATAATACACAAATGATGATAAACAGCTGCCACCACAATAATACACAAATGATGATAAACAGCTAATGATACACAAATTATACTAAACAGCTGCCACCACAATAATACACAAATGATAAACAGCTGCCACCAGAATAATACACAAATTATACTAAACAGCTGCCACCACAATAATACACAAATGATGATAAACAGCTGCCACAACAATAATACACAAATGATGATAAACAGCTGCCACCACAATAATACACGAATGATAATAAACAGCTGCCACTACAATAATACACAAATGATAAACAGCTGCCACCACAATAATCCACAAATGATGATAAACAGCTGCCACCACAATAATACACGAATGATAATAAACAGCTGCCACTACAATAATACACAAATGATGATAAACAGCTGCCACCACAATAATACACAAATGATGATAAACAGCTGCAACCACAATAATACACAAATTATACTAAACAGCTGCCACCACAATAATACACAAATGATGATAAACAGCTGGCACCACAATAATACACAAATGATGATAAACAGCTGCCACCACAATAATACACAAATTATACTAAACAGCTGCCACAACAATAATACACAAATTATACTAAACAGCTGCCACAACAATAATACACAAATGATGATAAACAGCTGCCACCACAATAATACACAAATGATGATAAACAGCTGCCACCACAATAATACAGAAATTATACTAAACAGCTGCCACCACAATAATACACAAATGATGAAAAACAGCTGCCACTACAATAATACACAAATGATGATAAACAGCTAATGATACACAAATTATACTAAACAGCTGCCACCACAATAATACACAAATGATGATAAACAGCTGCCACCACAATAATACACAAATTATACTAAACAGCTGCCACAACAATAATACACAAATGATGATAAACAGCTGCCACCACAATAATACACAAATGATGATAAACAGCTGCCACCACAATAATACACAAATGATGATAAACAGCTGCCACAACAATAATACACGAATGATAATAAATAGCTGCCACTACAATAATACACAAATGATGATAAACAGCTGCCACAACAATAATACACAAATGATGATAAACAGCTAATGATACACAAATTATACTAAACAGCTGCCACCACAATAATACACAAATGATGATAAACAGCTGCCACCACAATAATACACAAATGATGATAAACAGCTGCCACCACAATAATACACAAATTATACTAAACAGCTGCCACCACAATAATACACAAATTATACTAAACAGCTGCCACCACAATAATACACAAATGATGATAAACAGCTGCCACCACAATAATACACGAATGATAATAAACAGCTGCCACTACAATAAAACACAAATGATGATAAACAGCTGCCACCACAATAATCCACAAATGATGATAAACAGCTGCCACCACAATAATACACAAATGATGATAAACAGCTGCCACCACAATAATACACGAATGATAATAAACAGCTGCCAATACAATAATACACAAATGATGATAAACAGCTGCCACTACAATAATACACAAATGATGATAAACAGCTGCCACCACAATAATCCACAAATGATGAAAAACAGCTGCCACAACAATAATCCACAAATGATGATAAACAGCTGCCACCACAATAATCCACAAATTATACTAAACAGCTGCCACCACAATAATACACAAATGATGGTAAACAGCTGCCACCACAATAATACACAAATGATGATAAACAGCTGCCACCACAATAATACACGAATGATAATAAACAGCTGCCACTACAGTAATACACAAATGATGATAAACAGCTGCCACCACAATAATACACAAATGATGCTAAACAGCTGCCACCACAATAATAAACGTATGACATTAAACAGCTGCCACAACAATAATACACAATAATATACCAATGATGCTAAACAGCTGCCACCACAATAATAAACTTATGACGTTAAACAGCTGCCACAACAATAATACACAATAATATACCAATGATGCTAAACAGCTGCCACCACAATAATAAACTTATGACACTAAACATCTGCCACAACAGTACTACACAAATGATGATAAACATCTGCCACCACAATAATAAACAAATGATAGCTGTCACCACAATAATAAACAAATGATGGCTGCTACAACAATAATAAACAAATGATGATTGCTGCCACAACAATAATAAACAATTGATGATAAACTGCTAATACTAAAAAAATATGATAAACAGCTGCCACAACAATAATAAACAAATAACAAACAGCTAATAATAAACAAATGATGGTAAACCGCTGCCACCACAATAATAAACAGATAGCTGCCACCCAATAATAAACAAAGGATGATTAAACAGCTGCCATCGCAATAATAAACAAATGATGGTAAACCGCTGCCACCACGATAAACGGATAGCTGCCACACAATAATAAAGAAATTATGATAAACCGCTAATAATAAGCTAATGTTGATAAACAGCTGCCACCACAATAATAATGGCTCCTGCAGGTGGTGTACCTAATAATAGTGTGCATGAAGGAGCTGTGTCAATAACTGCCTCTCAGCCCTCCTCCTAACCCATGGTTGTGTTACCTTAGTGCATTGAACACATGGTTGTGTTACCTTAGTGCATTGAACACATGGTTGTGTTACCTTGGTGCATTGAACACATGGTTGTGTTACCTTAGTGCATTGAACACATGGTTGTGTTACCTTGGTGCATTGAACACATGGTTGTGTTACCTTGGTGCATTGAACACATGGTTGTGTTACCTTGGTGCATTGAACACATGGTTGTGTTACCTTGGTGCATTGAACACATGGTTGTGTTACCTTGGTGCATTGAACACATGGTTGTGTTACCTTGGTGCATTGAACACATGGTTGTGTTACCTTGGTGCATTGAACACATGGTTGTGTTACCTTGGTGCATTGAACACATGGTTGTGTTACCTTGGTGCATTGAACACATGGTTGTGTTACCTTAGTGCATTGAACACATGGTTGTGTTACCTTAGTGCATTGAACCCATGGTTGTGTTACCTTAGTGCATTGAACACATGGTTGTGTTACCTTAGTGCATTGAACACATGGTTGTGTTACCTTAGTGCATTGAACACATGGTTGTGTTACCTTAGTGCATTGAACACATGGTTGTGTTACCTTAGTGCATGGAACACATGGTTGTGTTACCTTAGTGCATGCAACACATGGTTGTGTTACCTTAGTGCATGGAACACATGGTTGTGTTACCTTAGTGCATTGAACACATGGTTGTGTTACCTTAGTGCATTGAACACATGGTTGTGTTACCTTAGTGCATTGAACACATGGTTGTGTTACCTTATTGCATTGAACACATGGTTGTGTTACCTTAGTGCATTGAACACATGGTTGTGTTACCTTATTGCATTGAACACATGGTTGTGTTACCTTAGTGCATTGAACACATGGTTGTGTTACCTTAGTGCATTGAACACATGGTTGTGTTACCTTAGTGCATTGAACACATGGTTGTGTTACCTTAGTGCATTGAACCCATGATTGTGTTACCTTAGTGCATTGAACACATGGTTGTGTTACCTTAGTGCATTGAACACATGGTTGTGTTACCTTAGTGCATTGAACACATGGTTGTGTTACCTTAGTGCATGGAACACATGGTTGTGTTACCTTAGTGCATGCAACACATGGTTGTGTTACCTTAGTGCATGGAACACATGGTTGTGTTACCTTAGTGCATTGAACACATGGTTGTGTTACCTTAGTGCATTGAACACATGGTTGTGTTACCTTATTGCATTGAACACATGGTTGTGTTACCTTAGTGCATTGAACACATGGTTGTGTTACCTTAGTGCATTGAACACATGGTTGTGTTACCTTAGTGCATTGAACACATGGTTGTGTTACCTTAGTGCATGGAACACATGGTTGTGTTACCTTAGTGCATGCAACACATGGTTGTGTTACCTTAGTGCATGGAACACATGGTTGTGTTACCTTAGTGCATTGAACACATGGTTGTGTTACCTTAGTGCATTGAACACATGGTTGTGTTACCTTATTGCATTGAACACATGGTTGTGTTACCTTAGTGCATTGAACACATGGTTGTGTTACCTTATTGCATTGAACACATGGTTGTGTTACCTTAGTGCATTGAACACATGGTTGTGTTACCTTAGTGCATTGAACACATGGTTGTGTTACCTTAGTGCATTGAACACATGGTTGTGTTACCTTAGTGCATGGAACACATGGTTGTGTTACCTTAGTGCATGCAACACATGGTTGTGTTACCTTAGTGCATTGAACACATGGTTGTGTTACCTTAATGCATTGAACACATGGTTGTGTTACCTTAGTGCATTGAACACATGGTTGTGTTACCTTAGTGCATTGAACACATGGTTGTGTTACCTTAGTGCATTGAACACATGGTTGTGTTACCTTAGTGCATTGAACACATGGTTGTGTTACCTTAGTGCATTGAACACATGGTTGTGTTACCTTAGTGCATTGAACACATGGTTGTGTTACCTTAGTGCATGCGGCGACACATGGTTGTTACCTTGGTGCATGCGGCGACACATGGTTGTTACCTTGGTGCATGCGGCGACACATGGTTGTTACTTGGTGCATGCGGTGACCCATGGTTGTTACCTTGGTGCATGCGGTGACACATGGTTGTGTTACCTTGGTGCATGCGGCGACACATGGTTGTTACCTTGGTGCATGCGGCGACCCATGGTTGTTACTTGGTGCATGCGGTGACCCATGGTTGTTACCTTGGTGCATGCGGTGACCCATGGTTGTTACTTGGTGCATGCGGTGACCCATGGTTGTTACCTTGGTGCATGCGGTGACCCATGGTTGTTACCTTGGTGCATGCGGTGACACATGGTTGTGTTACCTTGGTGCATGCGGCGACACAGGGTTGTTACCTTGGTGCATGCGGCGACACATGGTTGTTACCTTGGTGCATGCGGCGACACATGGTTGTTACCTTGGTGCATGCGGTGACCCATGGTTGTTACCTTGGTGCATGCGGTGACACATGGTTGTGTTACCTTGGTGCATGCGGCGACACAGGGTTGTTACCTTGGTGCATGCGGCGACACATGGTTGTTACCTTGGTGCATGCGGCGACCCATGGTTGTTACTTGGTGCATGCGGTGACCCATGGTTGTTACCTTGGTGCATGCGGTGACCCATGGTTGTTACCTTGGTGCATGCGGTGACACATGGTTGTGTTACCTTGGTGCATGCGGTGACACATGGTTGTTAACTTGGTGCATGCGGTGACCCATGGTTGTGTTACCTTGGTGCATGCGGCGACACATGGTTGTTACCTTGGTGCATGCGGCGACACATGGTTGTTACCTTGGTGCATGCGGCGACACATGGTTGTTACCTTGGTGCATGCGGCGACACATGGTTGTTACCTTGGTGCATGCGGCGACCCATGGTTGTTACCTTGGTGCATGCGGCGACACACGGTTGTTACCTTGGTGCATGCGGCGACACACGGTTGTTACCTTGGTGCATGCGGTGACACATGGTTGTTACCTTGGTGCATGCGGCGACACATGGTTGTTACCTTGGTGCATGCGGTGACCCATGGTTGTTACCTTGGTGCATGCGGCGACACATGTTGTTAACTTGGTGCATGCGGTGACACATGGTTGTGTTACCTTGGTGCATGCGGCGACACATGGTTGTTACCTTGGTGCATGCGGCGACACATGGTTGTTACCTTGGTGCATGCGGTGACCCATGGTTGTTACTTGGTGCATGCGGTGACCCATGGTTGTTACCTTGGTGCATGCGGCGACACATGGTTGTGTTACCTTGGTGCATGCGGCGACTCATGGTTGTGTTACCTTGGTGCATGCGGCGACACATGGTTGTGTTACCTTGGTGCATGCGGCGACACATGTTTGTGGTACCTTGGTGCATGCGGTGACCCATGGTTGTTACCTTGGTGCATGCGGCGACACATGTTTGTGGTACCTTGGTGCATGCGGTGACCCATGGTTGTTACCTTGGTGCATGCGGCGACACATGGTTGTTACCTTGGTGCATGCGGTGACACATGGTTGTGTTACCTTGGTGCATGCGGCGACACATGGTTGTGTTACCTTGGTGCATGCGGCGACACATGTTTGTGGTACCTTGGTGCATGCGGTGACCCATGGTTGTTACCTTGGTGCATGCGGCGACACATGTTTGTGGTACCTTGGTGCATGCGGTGACCCATGGTTGTTACTTGGTGCATGCGGTGACCCATGGTTGTTACCTTGGTGCATGCGGTGACACATGGTTGTGTTACCTTGGTGCATGCGGCGACACATGGTTGTTACCTTGGTGCATGCGGCGACACATGGTTGTTACCTTGGTGCATGCGGTGACCCATGGTTGTTACTTGGTGCATGCGGTGACCCATGGTTGTTACCTTGGTGCATGCGGTGACCCATGGTTGTTACCTTGGTGCATGCGGTGACACATGGTTGTGTTACCTTGGTTCATGCGGCGACACAGGGTTGTTACCTTGGTGCATGCGGCGACACATGGTTGTTACCTTGGTGCATGCGGCGACACATGGTTGTTACCTTGGTGCATGCGGTGACCCATGGTTGTTACCTTGGTGCATGCGGTGACACATGGTTGTGTTACCTTGGTGCATGCGGCGACACAGGGTTGTTACCTTGGTGCATGCGGCGACACATGGTTGTTACCTTGGTGCATGCGGCGACCCATGGTTGTTACTTGGTGCATGCGGTGACCCATGGTTGTTACCTTGGTGCATGCGGTGACCCATGGTTGTTACCTTGGTGCATGCGGTGACACATGGTTGTGTTACCTTGGTGCATGCGGTGACACATGGTTGTTAACTTGGTGCATGCGGTGACCCATGGTTGTGTTACCTTGGTGCATGCGGCGACACATGGTTGTTACCTTGGTGCATGCGGCGACACATGGTTGTTACCTTGGTGCATGCGGCGACACATGGTTGTTACCTTGGTGCATGCGGCGACACATGGTTGTTACCTTGGTGCATGCGGCGACCCATGGTTGTTACCTTGGTGCATGCGGCGACACACGGTTGTTACCTTGGTGCATGCGGCGACACACGGTTGTTACCTTGGTGCATGCGGTGACACATGGTTGTTACCTTGGTGCATGCGGCGACACATGGTTGTTACCTTGGTGCATGCAGTGACCCATGGTTGTTACCTTGGTGCATGCGGCGACACATGTTGTTAACTTGGTGCATGCGGTGACACATGGTTGTGTTACCTTGGTGCATGCGGCGACACATGGTTGTTACCTTGGTGCATGCGGCGACACATGGTTGTTACCTTGGTGCATGCGGTGACCCATGGTTGTTACTTGGTGCATGCGGTGACCCATGGTTGTTACCTTGGTGCATGCGGCGACACATGGTTGTGTTACCTTGGTGCATGCGGCGACTCATGGTTGTGTTACCTTGGTGCATGCGGCGACACATGGTTGTGTTACCTTGGTGCATGCGGCGACACATGTTTGTGGTACCTTGGTGCATGCGGTGACCCATGGTTGTTACCTTGGTGCATGCGGCGACACATGTTTGTGGTACCTTGGTGCATGCGGTGACCCATGGTTGTTACCTTGGTGCATGCGGCGACACATGTTGTTAACTTGGTGCATGCGGTGACACATGGTTGTGTTACCTTGGTGCATGCGGCGACACATGGTTGTTACCTTGGTGCATGCGGCGACACATGGTTGTTAACTTGGTGCATGCGGCGACACATGGTTGTGTTACCTTGGTGCATGCGGCGACACATGGTTGTTACCTTGGTGCATGCGGTGACACATGGTTGTTAACTTGGTGCATGCGGCGACACATGGTTGTTAACTTGGTGCATGCGGCGACACATGTGCTGCATGGCTGCAACAACAATGTGGTGTCTCTTGTCTCCCCAAGAAGGTCAATACTGTAAATGTCGGCCACAAGGAGGCTCTTTGAGACTGTAAAGTTCCTGAGTGGGGAAAAGACTTTCCCTCTTTTCCACTCACGCAGGCCAGCATGTCATGTGGACCTGAGAGCTGAGAGCTGAGAGCGCCCAGTGGAATGTCACAAAGGAGACTTGTTGCTGCATTCCTGCACTCCACAGGCCACAGTGCCAATTGTATCAGTGGGTGAACTTTGTCCCGCCTGGATAGGTCCACCTTTGGAGGAGAAGTCTGTCTGGGCTGAACAGGTCCACCCTCATAGGAGAAGTCTGTCTGGGCTCAAAAGGTCCACCTTTAGAGGAGAAGTCTGTCTGGGCTGAACAGGTCCACCCTTATAGGAGAAGTCTGTCTGGGCTGAACAGGTCCACCTTTGGAGGAGAAGTCTGTCTGGGCTGAACAGGTCCACCTTTGGAGGAGAAGTCTGTCTGGGCTGAACAGGTCCACCTTTAGAGGAGAAGTCTGTCTGGGCTGAACAGGTCCACCTTTGGAGGAGAAGTCTGTCTGGGCTCAAAAGGTCCACCCTTATAGGAGAAGTCTGTCTGGGCTGAACAGGTCCACCCTTATAGGAGAAGTCTGTCTGGGCTGAACAGGTCCACCTTTAGAGGAGAAGTCTGTCTGGGCTGAACAGGTCCACCTTTGGAGGAGAAGTCTGTCTGGGCTGAACAGGTCCACCTTTGGAGGAGAAGTCTGTCTGGGCTGAACAGGTCCACCTTTGGAGGAGAAGTCTGTCTGGGCTGAACAGGTCCACCTTTGGAGGAGAAGTCTATCTGGGCTGAACAGGTCCACCTTTGGAGGAGAAGTCTATCTGGGCTGAACAGGTCCACCTTTGGAGGAGAAGTCTATCTGGGCTGAACAGGTCCACCTTTAGAGGAGAAGTCTGTCTGGGCTGAACAGGTCCACCTTTAGAGGAGAAGTCTGTCTGGGCTGAACAGGTCCACCCTCATAGGAGAAGTCTGTCTGGGCTGAACAGGTCCACCCTCATAGGAGAAGTCTGTCTGGGCTGAACAGGTCCACCTTTGGAGGAGAAGTCTGTCTGGGCTGAACAGGTCCACCTTTGGAGGAGAAGTCTATCTGGGCTGAACAGGTCCACCTTTGGAGGAGAAGTCTATCTGGGCTGAACAGGTCCACCTTTAGAGGAGAAGTCTGTCTGGGCTGAACAGGTCCACCTTTAGAGGAGAAGTCTGTCTGGGCTGAACAGGTCCACCTTTAGAGGAGAAGTCTATCTGGGCTGAACAGGTCCACCTTTAGAGGAGAAGTCTGTCTGGGCTGAACAGGTCCACCCTCATAGGAGAAGTCTGTCTGGGCTGAACAGGTCCACCCTCATAGGAGAAGTCTGTCTGGGCTGAACAGGTCCACCTTTGGAGGAGAAGTCTATCTGGGCTGAACAGGTCCACCTTTGGAGGAGAAGTCTATCTGGGCTGAACAGGTCCACCTTTGGAGGAGAAGTCTATCTGGGCTGAACAGGTCCACCTTTAGAGGAGAAGTCTGTCTGGGCTGAACAGGTCCACCTTTAGAGGAGAAGTCTGTCTGGGCTGAACAGGTCCACCTTTAGAGGAGAAGTCTATCTGGGCTGAACAGGTCCACCTTTAGAGGAGAAGTCTGTCTGGG
The DNA here is from genome assembly GCF_033978795.1 of Nerophis ophidion. Taxonomy (NCBI): domain Eukaryota; kingdom Metazoa; phylum Chordata; class Actinopteri; order Syngnathiformes; family Syngnathidae; genus Nerophis; species Nerophis ophidion. Next base: position 43,118,721 of record NC_084631.1, read on the forward strand.
CTGAACAGGTCCACCCTCATAGGAGAAGTCTGTCTGGGCTGAACAGGTCCACCTTTGGAGGAGAAGTCTGTCTGGGCTGAACAGGTCCACCCTTATAGGAGAAGTCTGTCTGGGCTGAACAGGTCCACCTTTGGAGGAGAAGTCTGTCTGGGCTGAACAGGTCCACCCTTATAGGAGAAGTCTGTCTGGGCTGAACAGGTCCACCATTATAGGAGAAGTCTGTCTGGGCTGAACAGGTCCACCTTTAGAGGAGACGTCTGTCTGGGCTGAACAGGTCCACCTTTGGAGGAGAAGTCTGTCTGGGCTGAACAGGTCCACCTTTAGAGGAGAAGTCTATCTGGGCTGAACAGGTCCACCTTTAGAGGAGAAGTCTGTCTGGGCTGAACAGGTCCACCTTTGGAGGAGAAGTCTGTCTGGGCTGAACAGGTCCACCTTTGGAGGAGAAGTCTGTCTGGGCTGAACAGGTCCACCTTTGGAGGAGAAGTCTGTCTGGGCTGAACAGGTCCACCCATAGCTACTTGGAACATGGCTGAAGATGTTGCCAGGATTGGATGTTGTGGAGAGAAAATGTGCTGACTCATCATTCTTGAGCGACAGTTTCTGGTTTCCACTTGAGTGCCTTTTAATCCAGGACCCTTGTGACTCTGTTCCAATGATTGAAGATGGGGAACTTCCACTTCATTTCACTACATTTTCAACAAGCAGTCAATGCAGAAGTTGTGACGTCGCCATGGAATCCAAACGTGCACTTGTGTTCCTCGTACACTTGTGTTCCTCGTGCACTTGTGTTCCTCGCGCACTTGTGTTCTTCGTGCACTTGTGTTCCTCGTGCACTTGTGTTCCTCGTACACTTGTGTTCCTCGTGCACTTGTGTTCCTCGTGCACTTGTGTTCCTCGTGCACTTGTGTTCCTCGTACACTTGTGTTCCTCGTACACTTGTGTTCCTCGTGCACTTGTGTTCCTCGTGTACTTGTGTTCCTCGTGCACTTGTGTTCCTCGTGCACTTGTGTTCCTCGTGTACTTGTGTTCCTCGTACACTTGTGTTCCTCGTGCACTTGTGTTCCTCGTACACTTGTGTTCCTCGTGCACTTGTGTTCCTCGTGCACTTGTGTTCCTCGTGCACTTGTGTTCCTCGTACACTTGTGTTCCTCGTACACTTGGGTTCCTCGTACACTTGTGTTCCTCGTGCACTTGTGTTCCTCGTACACTTGTGTTCCTCGTGCACTTGTGTTCCTCGTGCACTTGTGTTCCTCGTGCACTTGTGTTCCTCGTGCACTTGTGTTCCTCGTGCACTTGTGTTCCTCGTGCACTTGTGTTCTTCGTACACTTGTGTTCCTCGTGCACTTGTGTTCCTCGTGCACTTGTGTTCCTCGTGCACTTGTGTTCCTCGTGCACTTGTGTTCCTCGTGCACTTGTGTTCTTCGTGCACTTGTGTTCCTCGTGCACTTGTGTTCCTCGTGCACTTGTGTTCCTCGTGCACTTGTGTTCCTCGTACACTTGTGTTCCTCGTACAGACGCAGCAGGAACGTCTTAACAAGTCAACTGCTTATTGATTTAGCTCAGACCTACTTCCTGTTTCGGTCTACAGCACTGAGCTTTCTGGGTAATGTAGTAGGGCTGCACGCTTTGGAGAAAAAACCTAATTGCGATTTTTCTCTCAAATTTCAATTAGCGTTTTTTTGGTATTTATTATACACACAAGTACAAAATAAGGAGTGTGACCTTAAGACTGTCAAGCGACATTTGGGTCTTAAGGGGCCACACACTGCAATGTGCAGTCATCATCCTTCCACTTATCCAAGGTGTGGTCGCGGGGGCAGCAGCCCAAGCAGAGAAACCCAGACCTCCCTCTCCCCAGCCACTTCGCCCAGCTCCTCCCGGGTGATCCCAAAGTGTTCCCAGACCAGCTGGGAGACCTAGTCTCTCTACCGGTCGGAGGCGCCCTAAACACCTCAATAATTTACTTTTCAAAAAATGTGGCTTTTTGCAGACAGACTCAGAGCTTTTGTGTACATAATTCCTTTAAAATGAAGAAATAACTGCAATCATAATTTTTTTGGGTCGTGTTGATGGGCTTATATTGCCAATCTGGTTTGAAGCAGAAATATGCCCACAACTGGACATTTGGCTTCGTAATCTTATTTTTCCCCCCCTTTGCCGTACTTCTCACTAGCAAGTTGCAAGGCTCTCTCTACGTGTTTCCTGAGTGTGTGAAGTGAAGTGAATTAAATTTATATAGCGCTTTTCTCGAGTGACTCAAAGCGCTTTACATAGTGAAACCCAATATCTAAGTTACATTCGAACCAGTGTGGGTGGCACTGGGAGCAGGTGGGTAAACTGTCTTGCCCAAGGACACAACGGCAGTAACTAGGATGGCACAAGCGGGAATCGAACCTGCAACCCTCAAGTTGCTGGCACGGCCACTCTACCAACCGAGCTGTACCGCCCCAACCATGAGTTGATGAACGTGGACGTGGACCCCGACTTAAACAAGTTGAAAAACTTATTGGGGTGTTACCATTTAGTGGTCAATTGTACAGAATATGTACTGTACTGTGCAATCTACTAATACAAGAATCAATCAAAAAACTGCACACAGATTGTGGATGCGGGAAAAGAGGGCTCACTGCGTCCACCGAGCGATGCATAGTGAGTCCTCTTTCGCCTTGTTTGAAGTGAGAGTCGACAACCATCCATCCATCCATCATCTTCCGCTTATCCGAGGTCGGGTCGCGGGGGCAACAGCCTAAGCAGGGAAACCCAGACTTCCCTCTCCCCAGCCACTTCGTCTCGCTCTTCCCGGGGGATCCCGAGGCGTTCCCAGGCCAGCCGGGAGACATAGTCTTCCCAACGTGTCCTGGGTCTACCCCGTGGCCTCCTACCGGTTGGACGTGCCCTAAACACCTCCCTAGGGAGGCGTTCGGGTGGCATCCTGACCAGATGCCCGAACCACCTCATCTGGCTCCTCTCGATGTGGAGGAGCAGAGGCTTTACTTTGAGTTCCTCCCGGATGGCAGAGCTTCTCACCCTATCTCTAAGGGAGAGACCCAAACTCATTTGGGCCGCTTGTACCCGTGATTTATCCTTTCGGTCATGACCCAAAGCTCATGACCATAGGTGAGGATGGGAACGTAGATCGACCGGTAAATTGAGAGATTTGCCTTCCGGCTCAGCTCCTTCTTCACCTCAACGGATCGGTACAACGTCCGCATTACTGAAGACGCCGCACCGATCCGCCTGTCGATCTCACGATCCACTCTTCCCCCACTCGTGAACAAGACTCCTAGGTACTTGAACTCCTCCACTTGGGGCAGGGTCTCCTCCCCAACCCGGAGATGGCATTCCACCCTTTTCCGGGCGAGAACCATGGACTCGGACTTGGAGGTGCTGATTCTCATTCCGGTCGCTTCACACTCGGCTGCAAACCGATCCAGTGAGAGCTGAAGATCCCGGTCAGATGAAGCCATCAGGACCACATCATCTGCAAAAAGCAGAGACCTAATCCTGCGGTCACCAAACCGGAACCCCTCAACGCCTTGACTGCGCCTAGAAATTCTGTCCATAAAAGTTATGAACAGAATGGGTGACAAAGGACAGCCTTGGCGGAGTCCAACCCTCACTGGAAATGTGTTCGACTTACTGCCGGCAATGCGGACCAAGCTCTGACACTGATCGTACAGGGAGCGGACCGCCACAATAAGACAGTCCGATACCCCATACTCTCTGAGCACTCCCCACAGGACTTCCCGAGGAACACGGTCGAATGCCTTCTCCAAGTCCACAAAGCACATGTAGACTGGTTGGGCAAACTCCCATGCACCCTCAAGAACCCTGCCCAGAGTATAGAGCTGGTCCACAGTTCCACGACCAGGACGAAAACCACACTGTTCCTCCTGAATCCGAGGTTGGACTATCCGGCGTAGCCTCCTCTCCAGTACACCTGAATAAACCTTACCGGGAAGTCTGAGGAGTGTGAGTAGTCGACAACCCTGATTGACAAACATGGCGGCCACTTAAATTCCGCTGACGGTGGGAAAAAAAACAAGCTCTTGCGATTACGTTTCAGTGTTGATGAATCACGCAGCCCAACAAAGGTAATAAATCAACACTTAGTTTACACCGAGTTTATTTCTACTGGCTGATTAGTTGCTTTTTCACCAAGCGCTCACATTGGGAAACACACGTTCAAGGTGGTGGTGGTAAGCTCCGTTTCCACCGCTGTGGGGGCCACAACGGCAGTGACCAGGATGAGAACAAACTGTGAAAAAGCTTCTGCAATTGGAGGGATCTCATTTCAGTTCCGGTGTTATCAGCTCACATAGACATTCTTAGTGCCGTATCACACAACTTCATCTTCTCCCTTTTTTCTAACAAACTAGTCTTATCTTTTCTTTGTACACAACCACACACGCTTTCTGTCTCCTACTCTCACTTTCATGGCGTGCGGAGGAACATTCCCCTTCATCACCAGCACTGGCTTCCTGTGCACTTAAGATGTGACTTCATTACGTATAAAATACTACACGGTCTAGCTCCAGCCTATCTTGCCGATTGTATTGTACCATATGTCCCGGCAAGAAATCTGCCTTCAAAGGACTCCGCCTTATTAGTGATTCCCAAAGCCCAAAAAAAGTCTGCGGGCTATAGAGCGTTTTCATTTCGGGCTCCAGTACTCTGGAATGCCCTCCCGGTAAAAGTTCGAGATGCCACCTCAGTAGAAGCATTTAAGTCTCACCTTAAAACTCATTTGTATACTCTAGCCTTTAAATAGACTCCCTTTTTAGACCAGTTGATCTGCCGTTTCTTTTCTTTTTCTCCTATGTCCCACTCTCCCTTGTGGAGGGGTCCGGTCCGGTCCGGTGGCCATGTACTGCTCGCCTGTGTATCGGCTGGGGACATCTCTGCGCTGCTGATCCGCCTCCGCTTGGGATGGTTTCCTGCTGGCTCTGCTGTGAACGGGACTCTCGCTGCTGTGTTGGATCCGCTTTGGACTGGACTCTCGCGACTGTGTTGGATCCATTATGGATTGAACTTTCACAGTATCATGTTAGACCCGCTCCACATCCATTGCTTTCGTCCTCTCCAAGGTTCTCATAGTCATCATTGTCACCTACCGAGGATGTCATAGTGGTTTGTGCAGCCCTTTGAGACACTAGTGATTTAGGGCTATATAAGTAAACATTGATTGATTGATCAAATGAGGCGTCTGGACTTTGACTGTCAATGAATTTGCGGTGTGGCTTTTTACTGGTACGGCGGTGGTTGGCCTCCTGGTGATCACAGCGCCTCTGCTGGCTGCAGCATAGTACTGCGCCACTTGACAGGATGAATAATGGATGTGTTGTGTTTGCAGATGACGAGGATGACCAAGACGAGGATGAAGAGGAGATCGACGTGGTGACGCTGGAGCACAAGCAGACACAGCACAAAGTCGTCAACGCCCGCCAACCGGTGACCATCACGGTGAGAGCGGACCCCCTGGACCCCGGCATGAAGCATTTCCACATCTCCATCCATCAACAGCAGCACAACTACGCCGCCCCCTCCCCCGACACCCTCCCGCCGTCCGTGGAGCCGCCCCACAAAAGGGTCCGCCGGGAGGCCTTCAGCCCCGCGCTCCACCATCAGGGCCACAGCTGCAACCTGCCTGGGCTCGGCCACGCCCCCTCCCGTTTGGACAGCGGGCGGTCTTACGCGACAGAAGCGCCCGCCCTCAACGCCGCCTCTCCTGCCTCCCCCGCCTCGCCGTCCTCGCCCCACCTGTCCAGCGCTCAGTCGTCCGACTGCGAGGACACGGACCGACGCAAGGCACACAACTTCCTGGAGCGCAAGCGACGCAACGACCTGCGCTTGCGCTTCCTGTCGCTGCGGGACCAGATTCCTGGCTTGGCGGGCTGCCCCAAGACGCCTAAGGTGGCCATCTTGACGCGGGCCACTGAGTACCTGCAGCAGCTGCATGCCGGCGAGAGGCAGAAGAGCCAGGAGAGGAAGCAGCTGAAGGCCAAGCAGGCGCGGCTGCTGCAGAAGCTGGCACAGCTCAGACGCTTCTGACCTGAAGGAAGGAGCCTATTGGATCACCTGGACTGAAGGAAGGACCCTATTGGATCACCTGGACTGAAGGAAGGACCCTATTGGATCCCCTGGACTGAAGGAAGGAGCCTATTGGATCACCTGGACTGAAGGAAGGACCCTATTGGATCCCCTGGACTGAAGGAAGGACCCTATTGGATCCCCTGGACTGAAGGAAGGACCCTATTGGTTCACCTGGACTGAAAGAAGGACCCTATTGGATGACCTGGACTGAAGGAAGGACTTTATTGGATCACCTGGACTGAAGGAAGGACCCTATTGGATCACCTGGACTGAAGGAAGGACCCTATTGGATCCCCTGGACTGAAGGAAGGACCCTATTGGATCACCTGGACTGAAGGAAGGACCCTATTGGATCCCCTGGACTGAAGGAAGGACCCTATTGGATCCCCTGGACTGAAGGAAGGACCCTATTGGTTCACCTGGACTGAAAGAAGGACCCTATTGGATGACCTGGACTGAAGGAAGGACTTTATTGGATCACCTGGACTGAAGGAAGGACCCTATTGGATCACCTGGACTGAAGGAAGGACCCTATTGGATCACCTGGACTGAAGGAAGGACCCTATTGGTTCACCTGGACTGAAGGAAGGACCCTATTGGCTCACCTGGACTGAAGGAAGGACCCTATTGGATCACCTGGACTGAACGAAGGACCCTATTGGTTCACCTGGACTGAAGGAAGGAGCCTATTGGATCACCTGGACTGAAGGAAGGACCCTATTGGATCACCTGGACTGAAGGAAGGACCCTATTGGATCACCTGGACTGAAGGAAGGACCCTAATGGATCACCTGGACTGAAGGAAGGACCCTATTGGTTCACCTGGACTGAAGGAAGGACCCTATTAGATCACCTGGACTGAAGGAAGGAGCCTATTTGATTACCTGGACTGAAGCAAGGAGCCTATTTGATCACCTGGACTGAAGCAAGGAGCCTATTGGATCACCTGGACTGAAGGAAGGACTGCATTGATCACCTGGACTGTTTTTTTGCGGTTTGCACATTCTTGGCTTGTGAGTGAGGCCGTCTGCACAGCAAGCTTTGGACACGTGTCCCTTGGTCCTCAATAGAAGTTTAGTCCACATGAAAAGTTGCTGATCCAGCGTTGCATGCTGGGACTCGATATGATGTCTGTTCTTGTCAGACGGAAAGAGTCAACTTTATATTTTGTGCCATTTTCGCAAATCCTTTGCTGCTCGGTTGAAGTGCGACTTTTTGTATTAGTTCTATTGCAGAAGCCGTCTGAATGGTAGCAAGACCATGTGAACTTCTGGTCTGGTACTCTTTGTTTCCCCCCCAAACTGGAATGATTGTACCATGGAGATGTTGAATGTGGGCTTCAGTATATGAAAGTGGAATGGTTGTGCCATTGAAAGCAGCCACACGTTGACTGTGGGCTTCAGTATATCAAATTGGAATGGTTGTGCCATGGAGAGCAGCCACAATTCGAATGTGGGCTTCAGTATATCAAAGTGGAATGGTTGTGCTGGGGAGAAGTTGAATGTGGGCTTCAGTATATCGAAGTGGAATGGTTGTGCCATGGAAAGCAGCCACAAGTTGAATGTGGGCTTCAGTATATCAAAGTGGAATGGTTGTGCTGGGGAGAAGTTGAATGTGGGCTTGAGTATATCAAAGTGGAATGGTTGTGCTGGGGAGAAGTTGAATGTGGGCTTCAGTATATCAAAGTGGAATGGTTGTGCTGGGGAGAAGTTGAATGTGGGCTTCAGTATATCAAAGTGGAATGGTTGTGCCATGGAAAGCAGCCACAAGTTGAATGTGGGCTTCAGTATATCAAAGTGGAATGGTTGTGCTGGGGAGAAGTTGAATGTGGGCTTGAGTATATCAAAGTGGAATGGTTGTGCTGGGGAGAAGTTGAATGTGGGCTTCAGTATATCAAAGTGGAATGGTTGTGCTGGGGAGATGTTGAATGTGGGCTTCAGTATATCAAAGTAGAATGGTTGTGCTGGGGAGAAGTTGAATGTGGGCTTGAGTATATCAAAGTGGAATGGTTGTGCTGGGGAGAAGTTGAATGTGGGCTTGAGTATATCAAAGTGGAATGGTTGTGCTGGGGAGAAGTTGAATGTGGGCTTCAGTATATCAAAGTGGAATGGTTGTGCTGGGGAGAAGTTGAATGTGGGCTTCAGTATATCAAAGTGGAACGGTTGTGCCATGGAGAGCAGCCACAAGTTGAATGTGGGCTTCAGTATATCAAGCTAGAGAATGGCTGCCATGGCAAGTGTTTGAAGAGAATATTATATTTCTAAAAGTGCACATAGTTCCTGTCTGTACAGTTCCTTCCCAAACAAAACCAGACTTGTTTTTCTTCTTCAGCCTTGCGTCTTAAAGCTTGCTGGGTTTTCCAGAGATACTCATAAAGCTTCTATTTTTGTTCATAAAAGACTGCGTGAATATTGACAAGGTGGGGACACTTTGGCTCCCATTTTTCAGCGATGCCTCCTTGTTTGTCTTTTCTTTGTACTGTTTTTTTTTTGTGACAGTCACTTGACCAAAGTTTGATACTCTACTTTCCTAGCGAGCTTAGCTGTGTTGTGTTCAAGCGGCTGGTAGTTGTGTGCTGAGGATGGATGTTGTTGTTGTTTATGCCAGCTTGGTGCTCCATGTAGTCCACAAGCCATAAAACAAACACTCACTTTTCTACTGCAAACCATTGCAAATAGTTGCCAGCTGCACTCAGGAATATATATATATATATATTTTTTTTCTGAGCTTGTAAGAAGCTCAGGAGCCTCCTGGTGAGCCGGGAGATCAGACCAGAGTCTTGATGATCAATCTTCTTACTTGACCACATCCCTGCTCATGACTTCAGCACAAACCACCAGTTGCCCTCATTTTCATTCCTCAGAATCCTTTCATTTGTGTCGGTTGCCAGATGTAGACTTTGCATACACCTTTGCACTACTTCTCCGCTGATTGTTTGGAGCCTCGCATCAGCATTTTGCTTTTTCTGTACCTCATAAGCCTATTGTGGATGAAGACTCAGAATAAACGGACATTTTTTGACATCATCTTTAACAGGTTTTCTTCACCTGAATGCACAGGTGTCCAAAGAGTGGCCCAAGCGAGATTTGCGGCCATAAAAAAATGCTCATAAAAAAAGCCAAACAGAAATGTAAAAAGAGGTGAGATGTAAGAAAATAGTTGCAATACTGACTAATAAAACACAGGCTTGTTTTTCTTTAACCTTCGTCTTGCGTTAGGGTCGGCACCGACCCGTTTTAGTTTTTAAATGCATAAAAACACCACATACATTTATTTTTTTGCATCAAAGCTTTTTGACTTTGCCAGGAACCTCTTTGTCAACAAAATAAAACATTTTCATTTTTTTCACTAAATTATAAAATGCTCTGGTAGAAATTATGCCCTTGGTGTTGTTAGGGTCGGTTTCGACCCAGTTATAAAAATAAGATGATAAAGCAATGATAAGAGCCAAAACTGAACACACTGACAGCCAGCTCCTCTCCCAATCATGTGAGCTTTAGTGGATTCTCATTTTACTTTGTTATCCTGTACAAAAACAAACAAAAGACGGACACTAAAAGTGTCACTTTTTGCCACTCTGATTTTGTTTTTTTATTAGTTTTGGAACTAGTAATCTATTTCTCTTGGTTTCATTTGCTTGATTGGTTGTTGTTTGTTTGATGTTGGATTTCTGTTGCTGAAAAAAATACTTTTTAGCCTTTTTCTTGAAGTAAATATACATGGGTCGAAATTGACCCGTAACACCATAGATGTTACTATAGTTAAAATTCTTAAAATTAAAAAAATAAATAAAACACATTTATTTAAGAGATGTGTTCTAATACCCCTTAGTAATAGTTAGGTAACACAACAACCTTTTTTTAATGTATATGATTCTCTTGAGGTTCGTTTTACCATTTTTAAAAATTGAAATTGAGGGGTATACTGACAAAAAAAGGCCCAATGGCCCAAACCAAAAATATTAAAACCAATATTTTCAAGGATAAGGAAGCCTAACGAGGTCACCAAGAGATGAGAAACAAATTGGATGATAGATCATTGTTTTTAGTGTATTTTACAGCTGATTTAAGACATGGGTCAAAACCGACCCGTTAACATAAGAGATGGTAACAGAAAGCTAACACAAGAGGAAGGTTAAAGGCCTACTTAAAGCCACTACTAGCCACCACCTGTTTATATATCAATGATGAAATATTAACATTGCAACACATGCCAATACGGACGCTTTAGTTTACTAAATTGCAATTTTAAATTTCCCGCAAGTTTCTTGTTGAAAACGTCGCGGAATGATGACGTGTACGCGTGACGTCACGGACTGTCAGGAAATATTAGCGCTGCACCACTAGCGGCTAAAAGTCGTCTGCTTTAATCGCATAATTACACAGTATTTTGGACATCTGTGTTGCTGAATCTTTTGCAATTTGTTCAATTAATAATGGAGACTATATCGATTGTAGCTGAGATAGGCGCCAGTGACCCCAAAAGGGAATAAGCGGTAGAAAATGGATGGATAAAGAACAATGCTGTTGGTGGAAAGCGGTGGATTGCAGCTGCCTTTAGCACCGAGACACAGCCGGTGTTTCTTTGTTTGTTGTGAAGCTTTAACACAGAGCGGTCAAGCCAACATGTTTTCTCTACATCAGGGGTGCCCATTACGTCGATCGCGAGCTACCAGTCGATCTCCAGCCAGGCTTTTAAAAGAAATAGACCTAAAAATGAGTGATCATCAATCTTCACCAAGACGTCACTTAAATGACATTCACGGTACCGGAGGGTCTTGTGAGATGACGCTGGCTGCTGCAAGATCATTATTATGAAAATATGACCGAGAGGAAGGCCAGAAACACTTTTTATTTCAACAGACTCTCGCGCCGTACCTTCCGTCAAAACTCTAAAGGCCGACTGCACATTTCCTATCTTCACAATAAAAGCCCTGCTTCATGCTGCCTGCGCTAACTAAATACAGAGTCTCGGAAAACTGGCGTGCACAAGCGATCCCTCAGAAAGCTGGCGTGCACATCACTTGTGCTCTCAGCTATCTTAGCTGACATTGCTTAACACGATAAGTAATGAATAATTCCGCTGGTAATCACAGTGTCAAAAATCCATCCATCCATCCACCATCTTCCGCTTATCCGAGGTCGGGTCGCGGGGGCAGCAGCCTAAGCAGGGAAGCCCAGCCACTTCGTCTAGCTCTTCCCGGGGGATCCCGAGGCGTTCCCAGGCCAGCCGGGAGACATAGTCTTCCCAACGTGTCCTGGGTCTTCCCCGTGGCCTCCTACCGGTTGGACGTGCCCTAAACACCTCCCTAGTGAGGCGTTCGGGTGGCATCCTGACCAGATGCCCGAACCACCTCATCTGGCTCCTCTCCATGTGGAGGAGCAGCGGCTTTACTTTGAGTTCCTCCCGGATGGCAGAGCTTCTCACCCTATCTCTAAGGGAGAGACCCAAACTCATTTGGGCCGCTTGTACCCGTGATCTTATCCTTTCGGTCATGACCCAAAGCTCATGACCATAGGTGAGGATGGGAACGTAGATCGACCGGTAAATTGAGAGCTTTGCCTTCCGGCTCAGCTCCTTCTTCACCACAACGGATCGGTACAACATCCGCATTACTGAAGACGCCGCACCGATCCGCCTGTCGATCTCACGATCCACTCTTCCCCCACTCGTGAACAAGACTCCTAGGTACTTGAACTCAAAAATAACTTTCAAAATTTAACACATTTTCATGCATTTTAATCCATCCATCCGGTTGTTGGTTATCTTCAGAATAACAGTGTTATTAAAAAGAATAAGATACTTATTATACTCTGAAAATGTTGGTTTTACTTAAAAATGCACGCTTTTAGTTGTATTCAGTCTTAAAAAAAATATATTATATGGCTCTCACGGAAATACTTTTTAAAATATTTGGCTTGTATGGCTCTTTCAGCCAAAAATGTTCCCGACCCCTGACTTACTGTATTTCCTTGAATTACCGCCGGGGCGCTAATTATTTTTAAAACCTCTTCTCGCTCCGGCACTTACCAAGGGCATGCAGTAAAAAATTTGAGTGTGATGTAAGCTTGGACCTTAAATCCTACTGAATAGCTCTTAATCTTCTTCCCTTTATGCGATTTCAAATTACCGGTATTGAAATCAGCCTCCTCCATTTTGAAAATGATTATTTTGCGAAGTGAGTTTGACCCGGCAGTAATTCAAGGCTGGCACATAATATATGCCCTGCGGCAGTTCAAGGAAATAAGGTATATTTTAACATTGTTATGATTGAGAGCCTTCCTGGTTCAAGCCTGAGGGTCGCCCTGAAGGTAAACTAATATATTGTAATGGTTTTGAAAATGAAAACTATCTAAATGCTTTCATTTTTCAGTTTGTGGGCCTCACTGGAAAAAGTTTGGACACCCTGTCTTAATGTCAGCTTCAAGCGTCGCCATAGCAACAGTGCTAATTAGGCTACCGTGCTCCCAGCTTTATGGCGAAAATAAACTTTTGTCTCATATTATGCTCGTTTTCTCATTAAAGTCAAATAGCAACCATTCAATCGATGCTGCCGTCCAACACCTAAAACGCGCACGCGCACAAACGCGCGTCCGCGTCACTCAGGCAGCGCTTGCTTGTTGCCAGGCAACAAAGGCCCGCCTTCGTGACCCTGGCGTAGCCAGCGCATGCGCATCGGCCTGAAGTGGGCGTCCCGGAAAAAACAACATGGCGTCGTCGTCGAGCGGCTTGACGCGTGTGATCAGCAAAGTGATGTTTCCTCCCTTGCTCGTCGTCTTAGGAGCCACCGGCACCGGAAAGTCCAAGCTGGCCGTCGACCTCGCAACGCGGCTGCGGGGAGAAATCATCAGCGCAGACTCCATGCAGGTAGGAAACTTATATATAAGACTCAATGCAGGTAGGAACAGGGGCGTCACTAAACCTAATACTGTACTGGGGCACCCTGGGGCACAAATAATTCACGTGAGCGTGCAAAGCGCGCAAGCAAGAACATTTTTAGCCCTTATTTATCATAAAAAATACATAAATAGTGCTTAAAACTATGAAATCATATCAGATGATGATGTATGGATCTTTGATGAACCACCTGAAATTAACTCATGCATTTGACCTACTTGTGCACTTTTTTACTCCAGACTTCTGAACTGCTACTGGTAAAAGCAATATATATTTATTTTTGAAATATATATTGCAGTAATCATCTGCAAATTTAACATCTACAAAAGTAAAACAAAAAATAAAGCACCCCTGCATCTCTGGGTTCTTTTATATTATTTAAGTTCCATTTATGGCAATGTGGCTAATCCTATTTCAGATACACAAAATTATCAAATATACACAAAACAATAAAGCCACAGCAGTAGAATAAATGAACAACTGTTGTGTGTCTGTTCAGGGAATCATTTTCTGAGAAGTAAACTGTAACGTCTCCTTTTCATTTTTGCAAAGTGGTCAATCACCCTGGACAGACATGGAAATATTACAGTAACTGTTATACAGTTGACCAGTGGTTCCCAACTGCTGGGTCGTGGCATACAAGTGGATTGTGTGTCATTTTCAGTCAGATGTGTGCATGGGAAAAAAAAAAGTTTAGGGAGAAAAAAGTCAAATTGTGGCAACAAAAGCAGATATTTTTAGCCATTTTTCTAGTGACTATTAGTGAGTATTTTAGCAAAAGGCAAAGCGACTAACAAGTTGGAGGAGGACTCAGGACAGACATGGAAATATATTTTTTAAAAATCTAAATGGGGCAACAAACCCGATATTTTTAGCCATCTTTTTGAAAACAAATACAGAAATGTTACTATTTTTTCTGGAAACAAAACCAGATGCTTTAGCTGTAGCCATTTTTCTGGTGACAAAACAAGATTATTTTAGTCAAAGTCACAGCGATTAACAAGACAAGTCTACTGTGCTATTTTTCTGTGAAATAAACTTGAATGATTTAAAAATCACGACTTGATGATATGGAAAAATGTTTTTCTTCCTGAAGATAAAGCATTTGAGAAGCACTCAACTCACACATGCTGACTCCAAATCATCATTGATGCAGAAGCAGCAGACAATAACCAACATGATGTTTCATGTTGATTGGAAATTCCCCCGACAGCTCGTACAGCAAATGAATATGTTTGTCTTGATACAAGGAAGAACGTTAGCTAACTTAGCATCAACTTAAGACAATGATGTTGCCTAGCTAGCTAGGACTTCACTTACATCTCTCATTCCTGCTGCTTCTTCTCTGCTGCGGGCCAATAACTTTCTTAAATCCATGTAGGAGTTACAGTTTGAGTCAAATTTAAATCAAAATATTGTAATTAACAAATTGTTGTTGGCTAACGTCACCTACCTCACGCAGTCATTCGAATCCCCCCGACCCCCTCTCTCTCTCTCAACCGAAGTCTCGATCCACACGTGAATAAATTACCATATTAATTAGCCATGTGCTCATTGTTACGTGGAGTGAATACAGTAGCAATCAATTACCATACTAAGTAGTATGTGCGCTGTTGTCTATGTTATGTAGACTTAAAACTCTGAAGCGTTTTTTTTATTGGTGAAATTTTTACTGGGGCACTGCAAATCAACAGTGGGGCACGTGCCCCAGTGAAATATGTTTGGCGACGCCCCTGTTCACCACTAAATGCTAACACCCCAATAACTACAGTACATATTCACCACTAAATGCTAACACCCCAATAACTACAGTACATATTCACCACTAAATGCTAACACCCCAATAAGTACAGTACATATTCACCACTAAATGCTAACACCCCAATAATTACAGTACATATTCACCACTAAATGCTAACACACCAATAAGTATAAGTACATATTCCCTACAATTGACCACTAAATACTAACACCCCAATAAGTACAGTACATATTCACCACTAAATACTAACACCCCAATAAGTACAGTAAATATTCACCACTAAATGCTAACACCCCAATAAGTACAGTACATATTCACCACTAAATGCTAACACCCCAATAAGTATAAGTACATATTCCCTACAATTGACCACTAAATGCTAACACCCCAATAAGTGCAGTACATATTCACCACTAAATACTAACACCCCAATAAGTACAGTACATATTCACCATTAATGCTAACACCCCAGTAAGTACAGTACATATTCCCTACAATTGACCACTAAATGCTAACACCCCAATAAGTACAGTACATATTCACCACTAAATACTAACACCCCAATAAGTACAGTACATATTCACCATTAATGCTAACACCCCAGTAAGTACAGTACATATTCCCTACAATTGACCACTAAATGCTAACACCCCAATAAGTACAGTACATATTCACCACTAAATGCTAACACCCCAATAAGTACAGTACTTATTCCCTACAATTGACCACTAAATGCTAACACCACAATAAGTACAGTACATATTCACCACTAAATGCTAACACCCCAATAAGTACAGTACATATTCACCACTAAATGCTAACACCCCAATAAGTACAGTACATATTCACCACTAAATGCTAACACCCCAATAATTACAGTACATATTCACCACTAAATGCTAACACACCAATAAGTATAAGTACATATTCCCTACAATTGACCACTAAATACTAACACCCCAATAAGTACAGTACATATTCACCACTAAATACTAACACCCCAATAAGTACAGTAAATATTCACCACTAAATGCTAACACCCCAATAAGTACAGTACATATTCACCACTAAATGCTAACACCCCAATAAGTATAAGTACATATTCCCTACAATTGACCACTAAATGCTAACACCCCAATAAGTGCAGTACATATTCACCACTAAATACTAACACCCCAATAAGTACAGTACATATTCACCATTAATGCTAACACCCCAGTAAGTACAGTACATATTCCCTACAATTGACCACTAAATGCTAACACCCCAATAAGTACAGTACATATTCACCACTAAATACTAACACCCCAATAAGTACAGTACATATTCACCATTAATGCTAACACCCCAGTAAGTACAGTACATATTCCCTACAATTGACCACTAAATGCTAACACCCCAATAAGTACAGTACATATTCACCACTAAATGCTAACACCCCAATAAGTATAGTACTTATTCCCTACAATTGACCACTAAATGCTAACACCACAATAAGTACAGTACATATTCACCACTAAATGCTAACACCACAATAAGTACAGTACATATTCACCACTAAATACTAACACCCCAATAAGTGCAGTACATATTCACCACTAAATACTAACACCCCAATAAGTACAGTACATATTCACCACTAAATGCTAACACCCCAATAAGTACAGTACATATTCACCACTAAATGCTAACACCCCAATAAGTATAAGTACATATTCCCTACAATTGACCACTAAATGCTAACACCCCAATAAGTACAGTACATATTCACCACTAAATACTAACACCCCAATAAGTACAGTACATATTCACCACTAAATGCTAACACCCCAATAAGTACAGTACATATTCACCACTAAATGCTAACACCCCAATAAGTATAAGTACATATTCCCTACAATTGACCACTAAATACTAACACCCCAATAAGTACAGTACATATTCACCACTAAATACTAACACCCCAATAAGTGCAGTACATATTCACCACTAAATACTAACACCCCAATAAGTACAGTACATATTCACCACTAAATGCTAACACCCCAATAAGTACAGTACATATTCACCATTAATGCTAACACCCCAATAAGTACAGTACATATTCCCTACAATTGACCACTAAATGCTAACACCCCAATAAGTACAGTACATATTCACCACTAAATGCTAACACCCCAATAAGTACAGTACATATTCCCTACAATTGACCACTAAATGCTAACACCACAATAAGTACAGTACATATTCACCACTAAATGCTAACACCACAATAAGTACAGTACATATTCACCACTAAATGCTAACACCACAATAAGTACAGTACATATTCACCACTAAATGCTAACACCCCAATAAGTACAGTACATATTCACCACTAAATGCTAACACCCCAATAAGTACAGTACATATTCACCACTAAATGCTAACACCACAATAAGTACAGTACATATTCACCACTAAATGCTAACACCCCAATAAGTACAGTACATATTCACCACTAAATGCTAACACCCCAATAATTACAGTACATATTCACCACTAAATGCTAACACCCCAATAATTACAGTACATATTCACCACTAAATGCTAACACCCCAATAAGTACAGTACATATTAACCACTAAATGCTAACACCCCAATAAGTACAGTACATATTCACCACTAAATGCTCACACCCCAATAATTACAGTACATATTCACCACTAAATGCTAACACCCCAATAAGTACAGTACATATTCACCACTAAATACTAACACCCCAATAAGTACAGTACATATTCACCACTAAATGCTAACACCCCAATAAGTACAGTACATATTCACCACTAAATGCTAACACCCCAATAAGTACAGTACATATTCACCACTAAATACTAACACCCCAATAAGTACAGTACATATTCACCACTAAATGCTAACACCCCAATAAGTACAGTACATATTCACCACTAAATGCTAACACCACAATAAGTACAGTACATATTCACCACTAAATGCTAACACACCAATAAGTATAAGTACATATTCCCTACAATTGACCACTGAATACTAACACCCCAATAAGTACAGTACATATTCACCACTAAATACTAACACCACAATAAGTACAGTACATATTCACCACTAAATACTAACACCCCAATAAGTACAGTACATATTCACCACTAAATGCTAACACCCCAATAAGTACAGTACATATTCACCATTAATGCTAACACCCCAATAAGTACAGTACATATTCCCTACAATTGACCACTAAATGCTAACACCCCAATAAGTACAGTACATATTCACCACTAAATGCTAACACCCCAATAAGTACAGTACATATTCCCTACAATTGACCACTAAATGCTAACACCACAATAAGTACAGTACATATTCACCACTAAATGCTAACACCACAATAAGTACAGTACATATTCACCACTAAATGCTAACACCCCAATAAGTACAGTACATATTCACCACTAAATGCTAACACCCCAATAAGTACAGTACATATTCACCACTAAATGCTAACACCACAATAAGTACAGTACATATTCACCACTAAATGCTAACACCCCAATAAGTACAGTACATATTCACCACTAAATGCTAACACCCCAATAATTACAGTACATATTCACCACTAAATGCTAACACCCCAATAATTACAGTACATATTCACCACTAAATGCTAACACCCCAATAAGTACAGTACATATTAACCACTAAATGCTAACACCCCAATAAGTACAGTACATATTCACCACTAAATGCTCACACCCCAATAATTACAGTACATATTCACCACTAAATGCTAACACCCCAATAAGTACAGTACATATTCACCACTAAATACTAACACCCCAATAAGTACAGTACATATTCACCACTAAATGCTAACACCCCAATAAGTACAGTACATATTCACCACTAAATGCTAACACACCAATAATTACAGTACATATTCACCACTAAATGCTAACACCCCAATAAGTACAGTACATATTCACCACTAAATGCTAACACCCCAATAAGTACAGTACATATTCACCACTAAATGCTAACACCCCAATAAGTACAGTACATATTCACCACTAAATGCTAACACCCCAATAAGTACAGTACATATTCACCACTAAATGCTAACACCCCAATAAGTACAGTACATATTAACCACTAAATGCTAACACCCCAATAAGTACAGTACATATTCACCACTAAATGCTCACACCCCAATAATTACAGTACATATTCACCACTAAATGCTAACACCCCAATAAGTACAGTACATATTCACCACTAAATACTAACACCCCAATAAGTACAGTACATATTCACCACTAAATGCTAACACCCCAATAAGTACAGTACATATTCACCACTAAATGCTAACACCCCAATAAGTACAGTACATATTCACCACTAAATACTAACACCCCAATAAGTACAGTGCATATTCACCACTAAATGCTAACACCCCAATAAGTACAGTACATATTCACCACTAAATGCTAACACCACAATAAGTACAGTACATATTCACCACTAAATGCTAACACACCAATAAGTATAAGTACATATTCCCTACAATTGACCACTGAATACTAACACCCCAATAAGTACAGTACATATTCACCACTAAATACTAACACCACAATAAGTACAGTACATATTCACCACTAAATACTAACACCCCAATAAGTACAGTACATATTCACCACTAAATGCTAACACCCCAATAAGTACAGTACATATTCACCATTAATGCTAACACCCCAATAAGTACAGTACATATTCCCTACAATTGACCACTAAATGCTAACACCCCAATAAGTACAGTACATATTCACCACTAAATGCTAACACCCCAATAAGTACAGTACATATTCCCTACAATTGACCACTAAATGCTAACACCACAATAAGTACAGTACATATTCACCACTAAATGCTAACACCACAATAAGTACAGTACATATTCACCACTAAATGCTAACACCCCAATAAGTACAGTACATATTCACCACTAAATGCTAACACCCCAATAAGTACAGTACATATTCACCACTAAATGCTAACACCACAATAAGTACAGTACATATTCACCACTAAATGCTAACACCCCAATAAGTACAGTACATATTCACCACTAAATGCTAACACCCCAATAATTACAGTACATATTCACCACTAAATGCTAACACCCCAATAATTACAGTACATATTCACCACTAAATGCTAACACCCCAATAAGTACAGTACATATTAACCACTAAATGCTAACACCCCAATAAGTACAGTACATATTCACCACTAAATGCTCACACCCCAATAATTACAGTACATATTCACCACTAAATGCTAACACCCCAATAAGTACAGTACATATTCACCACTAAATACTAACACCCCAATAAGTACAGTACATATTCACCACTAAATGCTAACACCCCAATAAGTACAGTACATATTCACCACTAAATGCTAACACACCAATAATTACAGTACATATTCACCACTAAATGCTAACACCCCAATAAGTACAGTACATATTCACCACTAAATGCTAACACCCCAATAAGTACAGTACATATTCACCACTAAATGCTAACACCCCAATAAGTACAGTACATATTCACCACTAAATGCTAACACCCCAATAAGTACAGTACATATTCACCACTAAATGCTAACACCCCAATAAGTACAGTACATATTCCCTACAATTGACCACTAAATGCTAACACCCCAATAAGTGGTTTAAGTCGGGCTCCACCTTCATCAATCTATGGTATAAGACTCCGGCAGGTAGGACACCAAGTCAACTCCTTGACGTCACTCACTCTTTTACCTGCAAGACACTTTGTCGCAAGTCATAATAACATCCACTGATGTCATCATAACATCTACTCACTGACGTCATCATAACATCTACTCACTGACGTCATCAGAGAAGACTGATATTCATTCCAACAAAATAATAACAGCATAATAGTGCAATTGCAACATTGAGTACAGAGCGAGTGAGGACACACACCAACATGACACAAAACAATCCAAAAGCAGTCAAACAACAAATGAATGATGTATTAACAACATTATCAATATTAATAACAATTCCAACATAGCAATGATTATAAATCTCTCATGGACATGATCATCACGGCCATTTGTAGAAAAAAACCCATGAAAAAGTAACAAAAGTGAGACAGCAGCTTACATTGCATCACATCTCACAAGCTGGACAACAATATTTGACATCTTTTAGCTTCATTTCATCGTTCAAACCACTTGAAGTCATTACTATCTCAACCATATGACCTTTTTTCTACTCATATCATCTCCATTTCTTGTGTACACCACTCAGTATTGATTATGTGTGAGTATTGATTATGTGTGTATACCAGTCAGTATTGGTTATGTGGGAGTATTTATTATGTGTGAGTACCAGTCAGTATTGATTATGTGTGTATACCAGTCTGTATTGATTGTGTGTGAGTATTTATTATGTGTACCAATCAGTATTGATTATGTGTGAGTATTGATTATGTGTGTATACCAGTCAGTATTGATTGTGTGCGAGTATTTATTATGTGTGTACCAATCAGTATTGACTATGTGTGAGTATTGATTATGTGGGAGTATTTATTATGTGTGAGTACCAGTCAGTATTGATTATGTGTGTGTAGCAGTAAGTATGTATTATGTGTGTATACACCAGTCAGTATTGATAATGTGTGTGAGTATTGATTGTGTGTATATACCAGTCAGTATTGATTATGTGTGTGTAGCAGTAAGTATTGATCATGTGTGTATCCCAGTCTGTATTGATCATGTGTGTATACCAGTCAGTATGTATTATGTGTGTATACACCAGCCAGTATTGATTATGTGGGAGTATTTATTATGTGTGAGTACCAGTCAGTATTGATTATGTGTGTGTAGCAGTAAGTATTGATCATGTGTGTATACCAGTCAGTATGTATTGTGTGTATACACCAGTCAGTATTGATAATGTGTGTGAGTATTATGTGTGTATATACCAGTCAGTATTGATAATGTGTGTATACCAGTCAGTATTGATTGTGTGTGAGTATTTATTATGTGTGTACCAGTCAGTATTGATTATGTGTGATTATTGATTATGTGTGTATACCAGTCAGTATTGATTGTGTGTGAGTATTTATTATGTGTGTACCAATCAGTATTGATTATGTGTGAGTATTGATTATGTGTGTATACCAGTCAGTATTGATTGTGTGTGAGTATTTATTATGTGTGTACCAATCAGTATTGATTATGTGTGAGTATTGATTATGTGTGTATACCAGTCAGTATTGATTGTGTGGGAGTATTTATTATGTGTGAGTACCAGTCAGTATTGATTATGTGTGTGTAGCAGTAAGTATTGATCATGTGTGTATCCCAGTCTGTATGTATTATGTGTGTATGCCCCAGTCAGTATTGATAGTGTGTGTGAGTATTGATTGTGTGTGTACCATTTAGTATTGATCATGTGTATATACCAGTCAGTATTGATAATGTGTGTATACCAGTCAGTATTGATAATGTGTGAGTATTTATTATGTGTGTACCAATCAGTATTGATTATGTGTGTGTAGCAGTAAGTATTGATCATGTGTGTATACCAGTCAGTATTGATTATGTGTGTGTAGCCGTAAGTATTGATCACGTGTATATACCAGTCAGTATTGATTGTGTGTATACCAGTCAGTATGAGTTGGACTATCAATATATATCAATTTTTTTAGTATTGCCCTTTTTGTTATGATGCACATTGAAAGAAATGCCATTTTACTCTTTGATGACACGTTACTAAATTGATGTTTTTGTGTGTGTTTGCGTGTTGTGTGTGTGTGTGTGTGTGTGTGTGTGTGTGTGTGTGTGTGTGTGTGTGTGTGTGTGTGTAATTTGGCAAGTGAGCATGTTAAGTAGCAATGTAATAACTACATATCTCCGCTCTGTGCTTGGATGAAAGATTCATGTCAATTGTTCTACATCAGACATATTTATAAATCCATACCCTCACCTCTACATCATAAGTAAAGAATGGTGTTAATTACATCATGATATTCATAATGGTGTATAACAAATGTGTATATATATATATATATATATATATATATATAGAGCAGCTATCTAAATAGCGATATGATGAATACATATCACTCTGCTTTAAGGGTTGTACTATGTTATATATATTATTTTTGAAATATCCTCTCCTTCACATATGAAACAAATATGTTACAATTTGATGAGTACATGTGTGAGGGGCAGTTAAGGAGAGCACAGCTCGCAGGTTCAGTGTGCACACTTAAAGAAGGGTGGTCTTTCTTACTGTAGAAAGATGTTAATGGCTCTTGTTTTCATGTTAGCGATTAAGCTAGCGTGCTGGCGCCAGTCAGTAAATTCATCAAAGTGCAGTTATAAAGCAGCTTTCTTTTTTTGGGATCATTTTCATAATACTACCCATTGGGAGTTTGTCAGGGTCCCTGGTCTGTGTAGTTCTCAAGTGCCGTTGCCACGGCAACACGCAAGGAGGACGGGTACCACTTTAGTCTGGGTCACGCCAGACTGTGACACCCATAATTCTCACTAACTCTGCCACCTTGTGACCACATGTCCATCCCCGTCACGTGTCCTAGTGTCCTTGACAGTGTGGCCATAAGGCTTGTGTCCTTGACAGTGTGGACATAAGGCTTGTGTCCTTGACAGTGTGGACATAAGGCTTGTGTCCTTGACAGTGTGGACATAAGGCTTGTGTCCTTGACAGTGTGGCCATAAGGCTTGTGTCCTTGACAGTGTGGCCATAAGGCTTGTGTCCTTGACAGTGTGGACATAAGGCTTGTGTCCTTGACAGTGTGGCCATAAGGCTTGTGTCCTTGACAGTGTGGACATAAGGCTTGTGTCCTTGACAGTGTGGCCATAAGGCTTGTGTCCTTGACAGTGTGGACATAAGGCTTGTGTCCTTGACAGTGTGGACATAAGGCTTGTGTCCTTGACAGTGTGGCCATAAGGCTTGTGTCCTTGACAGTGTGGACATAAGGCTTGTGTCCTTGACAGTGTGGACATAAGGCTTGTGTCCTTGACAGTGTGGACATAAGGCTTGTGTCCTTGACAGTGTGGACATAAGGCTTGTGTCCTTGACAGTGTGGACATAAGGCTTGTGTCCTTGACAGTGTGGACATAAGGCTTGTGTCCTTGACAGTGTGGACATAAGGCTTGTGTCCTTGACAGTGTGGACATAAGGCTTGTGTCCTTGACAGTGTGGACATAAGGCTTGTGTCCTTGACAGTGTGGACATAAGGCTTGTGTCCTTGACAGTGTGGACATAAGGCTTGTGTCCTTGACAGTGTGGCCATAAGGCTTGTGTCCTTGACAGTGTGGCCATAAGGCTTGTGTCCTTGACAGTGTGGACATAAGGCTTGTGTCCTTGACAGTGTGGACATAAGGCTTGTGTCCTTGACAGTGTGGACATAAGGCTTGTGTCCTTGACAGTGTGGCCATAAGGCTTGTGTCCTTGACAGTGTGGACATAAGGCTTGTGTCCTTGACAGTGTGGCCATAAGGCTTGTGTCCTTGACAGTGTGGCCATGAGGCTTGTGTCCTTGACAGTGTGGCCATGAGGCTTGTGTCCTTGACAGTGTGGACATAAGGCTTGTGTCCTTGACAGTGTGGACATAAGGCTTGTGTCCTTGACAGTGTGGCCATAAGGCTTGTGTCCTTGACAGTGTGGCCATGAGGCTTGTGTCCTTGACAGTGTGGCCATGAGGCTTGTGTCCTTGACAGTGTGGCCATAAGGCTTGTGTCCTTGACAGTGTGGACATAAGGCTTGTGTCCTTGACAGTGTGGACATAAGGCTTGTGTCCTTGACAGTGTGGACATAAGGCTTGTGTCCTTGACAGTGTGGACATAAGGCTTGTGTCCTTGACAGTGTGGCCATAAGGCTTGTGTCCTTGACAGTGTGGCCATAAGGCTTGTGTCCTTGACAGTGTGGCCATAAGGCTTGTGTCCTTGACAGTGTGGCCATAAGGCTTGTGTCCTTGACAGTGTGGCCATAAGGCTTGTGTCCTTGACAGTGTGGACATAAGGCTTGTGTGCCTGGAATATCTCAGAAGACGGTCAGACAAAACAGTGGCCTAGTTACGTCCCAGCTTGGCGTGCCTTGCTCCACCATCCCTCGGCCTTGTTGCCGCTCTCCCGTTCACACGTGCAAACCAAAGCGGAAAAAGGGCGTGTGGACGTGAGGGGCGGGCGAGAGGGTGAGAGGGCGAGAGACACGCGTCCAAACTGGCCCGTGTTGTCCTCGGGATAGGAAACAGTCTGCGCTTGTTTGGGAGAAAGCAGCATTGTGCTGAGCTGGTGCACATTCAGCACCCAGCCCAGAGAATTGGTTCCCACACTCCTATTGTCACCCCATCACCCCCTCCTCCATCTCCCTAACCTCCTGATATCATGACACACACACACACACACACACACAATGTTTGGTTGTACTATCACCGAGCGAGGCCTTGCCAAATAGTGTAACCCCGCCGTTCCCACAGCTGGGGTTCCTTAGTGGTTCTTTCAGAGACTCTCATAAAAAGTGGTGAAGTTGGGGGTTATTATGGGACAATGTCTGTCTGGCAAGCCCCCCCACCTTCTGTGGCGCCCACACAGAGGAAGTGAGCGCAGTCCTAAATTAGCTGGTAATTCATCAGCGTGCAGGCACACCCCGGGATGAAAGTGGGTCAGCGCGCCGCTCGCAGCACACCCCTTTCTCACAGCACACCCCTTTCTCACAGCACACCCCTTTCTCACAGCACACCCCGGGATGAAAGTGGGTCAGTGCGCCACTCGCAGCACACCCCTTTCTCACAGCACACCCCTTACTCACAGCACACCCCGGGATGAAAGTGGGTCAGCGCGCCGCTCGCAGCACACCCCTTTCTCACAGCACACCCCTTACTCACAGAACACCCCGGGATGAAAGTGGGTCAGCGCGCCGCTCGCAGCACACCCCTTTCTCACAACACACCCCTTTCTCACAACACACCCCTTTCTCACAGCACATCCCTTTCTCACAGCACACCCCGGGATGAAAGTGGGTCAGTGCGCCGCTCGCAGCACACCCCTTTCTCACAGCACACCCCTTACTCACAGCACACCCCGGGATGAAAGTGGGTCAGCGCGCCGCTCGCAGCACACCCCTTTCTCACAGCACACCCCGGGATGAAAGTGGGTCAGCGCGCCGCTCGCAGCACACCCCTTTCTCACAACACACCCCTTTCTCACAGCACACCCCGGGATGAAAGTGGGTCAGCGCGCCGCTCGCAGCACACCCCTTTCTCACAACACACCCCTTTCTCACAACACACCCCTTTCTCACAGCACACCCCGGGATGAAAGTGGGTCAGCGCGCCGCTGACAGCACACCGCTTTCTCACAATACACCCCTTTCTCACAGCACACCCCGGGATGAAAGTGGGTCAGCGCGCCGCTCGCAGCACACCCCTTTCTCACAGCACACCCCTTACTCACAGCACACCCCGGGATGAAAGTGGGTCAGCGCGCCGCTCGCAGCACACCCCTTTCTCACAGCACACCCCGGGATGAAAGTGGGTCAGCGCGCCGCTCGCAGCACACCGCTTTCTCACAACACACCCCTTTCTCACTGCACACCCCTTTCTCACAGAGCGTTCTTTCTCACAGAAAGAAATGTGCATTTTGCAACTAGAGCAAAGCGCATGTTAAAGTGCTCCTGTTATGATTGGAAGTCTAGGTCTACATCAGTCTTTTTCAACCACTGTGCCGCGTGACATACCGTCTGGTGTGCTGTGGGAGGTATCATTTCACCTAACTGGGTTAAAATATTTTTGTACACATCAGTAATTGTAATCGGCAAAAATAGACTTCGAGGTCTACTGAAATGAGATGTTCTTATTTAAACGGGGATAGCAGCTCCATTCTATGTGTCATACTTGATCATTTCACAATATTGCCATATTTTTGCTGAAAGGATTTAGTAGAGAACATCCACGATAAAGTTCGCATTTTTTGGTTGCTAATAAAAAAGCCTTGCCTGTACCGGAAGTAGCAGACGATGTGCGCGTGACATCACGGGTTGTGGAGCTCCTCACATCTGAACATTGTTTACAATCATGGCCACCAGCAGCCAGAGCGATTCGGACTGAGAAAGCGATGATTTTCTCATTAATTTGAGCGTGGATGAAAGATTTGTGGATGAGGAAAGTAAGAGTGAAGGACTAGAACAAAAAAAAGACTAGAGGGCAGTGGGAGCGATTCAGATGTTATTAGACACATTCTGGAAAATCCCTTATTTGCTTATTGTGTTACTAGTGTTTTAGTGAGATTATATGGTCGTACCTGTACAACCTGAAGGTCGGCCCCGCACCTTTCTTCAGCACCAGTCCACAGGTGGTGGCGATGCCCATCTCTGCCCTTCGCAAGGGACCCTCTTCCAAACACAATCTTTCTAAATGATCGCTGCATAATACACTAAACTTTGTGTGTGTGGTCCAATCCAACCGTGTTCGCTTGACCGCTCCGTTCCATAGTAAAGCTTCACAGTCATCTTTTGGGAATGTAAACTATGAAACACCGGCTGTGTTTGTGTTGCTAAAGGCGGCCGCAATACACCGCTTCCCTCCTACAGCTTTCTTCTTTGACGTCTCCATTATTCATTAAACAAATTGCAAAAGATTCAGCAACAAAGAGTCCAGAATACTGTGGAATTATGCGATGAAAACAGACAACTTATAGCTGGTGAATGATGCTGGAACAAAATGTCCTCTACGAGTCATCATACCGAGACGTTTTAGCAGGATACTTGGGCACGAAATCTAAAATTGCAATTTAGTAAAGTAAAGCGGCCGTATTGGCATGTGTTGCAATGTTAATATTTCATCATTGATATATAAACTATCAGACTGCGTGGTCGCTAGTAGTGGCTTTCAATAGGCCTTTAGACTTCCTTTATTGTCATTCAAATGTGAACTTTACAGTACAGATAAAAGGTTGGATGAGGTCATGGTAGTGCAGGATAAAAGAGCAATAAGGTGCAGATATAAATAAATAGATGACTGTACAGATAGATATATTGCAGGTTTATTGATGTATGTTATATTGTGTTTATATTCCAGCCACTTCATCCATTTTTGGGGGGAGTTGAGGGGATTATTATGATGTGTGCAAAAGTCTTACGGCCTGAGGGAAGAAGCTGTTACACAACCTGGAGGTTCTGCTACGGAACCTCTTTCTAGAGTGCAGCAGGATAAACAGTCCTTGTTGGAGGTGGGGAGGAGTCTCTGCATATTGTGGAGCCCTGGTCAGGCAGCGGCTTTTTGCCATCTCTTGGATAGGAGGATAGTAGTCAAATATTGTGCCTTTCTTCAGTGTCAGTGCTGTCTAGAGCTGGGCAGAGTAACTGTGTAATACTCTTCCATATCAGTAGGTGGCAGCAGGTAGCTAATTGCTCTGTAGACGTTGGAAACAGCGGGAGGCAGCATGGAGGTAAAAAGGTGTATAATGTTTAAAACAAAAATAAACAAAAGGTGAGTGCCCCTATGAAAAGGCATTGAAGCTTAGGGAAGGCTATGCAGAACTAAACTAAAACTGAACTGGCTACAAAGTCAACAAAAACAGAATGCTGGACGAGAGCAAAGACCTACTGTGGAGCAAAGATGGCGTCCACAAAGTACATCCCAACATGACATGACAATCAACAATATCCCCACAACGAAGGATTAAAACCAGTGAAATATTCTTGATTGCTAAAACAAAGTAGATGCGGGAAATATCGCTCAAAAGAAGACATGAAACTGCCACAGGAGAATACCAGCGAAAGAGAAAAAGCCACCAAAATAGGAGCGGAAGACAAGAAGTAAAACACTACACACAGGAAAACTGCAAACAAGTCCAAATAAGTCAGGGTGTGATGTGACAGGTGGTGACAGTACATCTACTTTGAGACAAGACCTATATTGATACAGTACATCTACTTTGAGACAAGACCTATATTGATACAGTACATCTACTTTGAGACAAGACCTATATTGATACAGTACATCTACTTTGAGACAAGACCTATATTGATACTGTACACCTACTTTGAGACAAGACCTATATTGATAAAGTACATCTACTTTGAGACAAGACCTATATTGATACAGTACATCTACTTTGAGACAAGACCTATATTGATACAGTACATCTACTTTGAGACAAGACCTATATTGATACAGTACACCTACTTTGAGACAAGACCTATATTGATACAGTACATCTACTTTGAGACAAGACCTATATTGATACAGTACATCTACTTTGAGACAACACCTATATTGATACAGTACATCTAATTTGAGACAAGACCTATATTGATACAGTACACCTACTTTGAGACAAGACCTATATTGATACAGTACATCTACTTTGAGACAAGACCTATATTGATACAGTACATCTACTTTGAGACAAGACCTATATTGATACAGTACATCTACTTTGAGACAAGACCTATATTGATACAGTACACCTACTTTGAGACAAGACCTATATTGATACAGTACACCTACTTTGACACAAGACCTATATTGATACAGTACATCTACTTTGAGACAAGACCTATATTGATACAGTACATCTACTTTGAGACAAGACCTATATTGATACAGTCCATCTATTTTGAGACAAGACCTATATTGATACAGTACATCTACTTTGAGACAAGACCTATACTGATACAGTACATCTACTTTGAGACAAGACCTATATTGATACAGTACACCTACTTTGAGACAAGACCTATATTGATACAGTACATCTACTTTGAGACAAGACCTATATTGATACAGTCCATCTACTTTGAGACAAGACCTATATTGATACAGTACATCTACTTTGAGACAAGACCTATATTGATACAGTACATCTACTTTGAGACAAGACCTATATTGATACAGTACATCTACTTTGAGACAAGACCTATATTGATACAGTACACCTACTTTGAGACAAGACCTATATTGATACAGTACATCTACTTTGAGACAAGACCTATATTGATACAGTCCATCTACTTTGAGACAAGACCTATATTGATACAGTACATCTACTTTGAGACAAGACCTATATTGATACAGTACATCTACTTTGAGACAAGACCTATATTGATACAGTACATCTACTTTGAGACAACATGGTTTTCCATAACATTTAGACTGTAAAGTGGGGTTTATCCAATGAATCAAACAAATTAATGACTAGATGACTGAATGACTAACATAATGGATAGCTTCAGCCCTCCATCTGAAGCAGATGTATAGTTTAGATTTACCTCTGTGTGTGTGTATGTATATATATATGTATGTATGTGTGTATGTATGTATGCATGCTTGCATGTATGTATGTATGTATGTATGTATGTATGTGTGTGTGTATGTATGTATGCATGCTTGCATGTATGTATGTATATATGTATGTATGTATGTATGTACAGTTGTCCCTCTTTGGTTCCAGGCTTGACCTTCGTAAACGTATTTATTTTTTGATGGGTGGAATATTTTAACAGAGCATAGAAAACTGTTTAGGACCTCCTAAATGCCATTTTAACATAACTAGACCTCTCTAAACATGAAACGACACCCATACTGTAATTTTTTAATCCAGTTTTGCTGTTCTTAAATGTGCTTCCTTTTTTTTTTTTGGGTGTTTTTCAACATTATTCTTCTTTTTTCCTGTATTTCTATGTTAGTCATTGTTATAAAAAGAAGTATAACAGGGGAAATAGCCTCTAGGCACTCAGGACAAAGACAATAATATTAATGCCAAAATATCAAAATACAAAAAAACTACTGTTATTTGTTTTATGTATTTAATATTTATATATATGTTTTTTATTAGTCCCTTCAGACTATTTTCCCTGTTTTATTTGTTTGTTTTATGTTTCTTGTAAATACCCAATGTAGTCTGACCATCATTTATGAATCCAGACATCATTTTTAAAAAGTCCTCCCCTGATTTCCCCCCCCAGGTCTACAAGGGTCTGGACATCATCACCAACAAGGTGACGGAGGAGGAGCGTGCCCAGTGCAGACATCACATGATCAGCTTTGTGGACCCCTTGGTGAGCAACTACACGGTGGTGGACTTTAGGAACAAAGCTCTGACTCTAATATCCTTTCCTAGAAGTGAGAGACTGTGCTCCCCTGACATCTCCCAGTTGACTTGATGAACCACTGCTTCCAAGTAGGAATAGCAAAATTCTTGTTGATTTCAGCTGGGGGGTCTCAGTGGATGAAATATAGGTCTAACGGAGACCTACATAGTGGTTTTTGTTTCATGTTTCTACGTCTTTCCTACTGGAAGTTACAGACAGTTTTGTCTGTGTTTTCTTCCTAGGGGGCGCTAGAGCGCAATTTTGAGTTTTGGGGTTTGGTTTTTTGATTAGATCGCAATTTTTGCCAGTCCTGATGTGTGTGCCAAATTTGGTGAGTTTTTAAGCATGTTAAGGGGGTTAAATTACAGTTCAAAGAGGCGGCGGAATAATAATAACGAATAATAATAATAATAATAATAAAACCTTAGAAATTCAATATCGGTCCATAATAAATGAAGAATAGTGAACAACATGCTGAATAAGTGTAGGTTATATGAGGCATAAATAAGCAACTGCTATGTTAACCTAACATATTATGGTAAGAGTCATTCAAATAACTATAACATATAGAACATGCTATACCTTTAACAAACTATCTCTGACTCCTAATCCATAAATCCCATGAAATCTTATACGTCTAGTCTCTTACGTCAATGAGATAAATAATATTATTTGATATTTTAGGGTAATGTGTTAATAATTTCACACATAAGTCGCTCCTCAGTATAAGTCGCACCCATGGCCAAACTATGAAAAAAACTGCGACTTATAGTCCGAAAAATGCGGTAGACACTTTTATATGCACTTTGGAAAAACAACAATTTTGTAAACCGCTGAATTGGTAAAAAATTGGGCTGAAAAATGTATTTCAACACTCTAAATTTAGCCATCAATGCTACATCGTCAACATCATCAAATATTCAAATCAATTATTTATATTTAATATGGATGTTGATATTTCACTGTTTGGATTCTAAGTGCATCAGTTTTATGACTTCAGTAAGTTTATGGTTGTTATTTAGTTGTAAGTTTATGGTTGTTAACTGGTAGTAAGTTTATGGTTGTTAACTGGTAGGTGGTAAATGAATGTCTCTGAAGTAGAAAAGAATAATTATAAATTAAATATTTTCATAGTTGTAGCACACACACGTTTTTTTGATATTATAAGTTTTTTAACATTATGAAGGCCCTGTAATCATGAAATGGCACCCACATAGTCACCTTTACACCTGTTGTAATGCTGAGCCAATTAGTGGCCCCGATGTCCCTTTGGGACAGAGGACCCTATTGAATTTCTAGCGTTTTATTATTATTACACCGCCGCCTCTTTGAGCTGTAATTTGACCCCCTTAACATGCTTCAAAACTCACCAGATTTGACACCCACATCAGGACTGGCGAAAATTACGATCGATTCCAAAAACCAAACCCCAAAACTCAAAATTGCGCTCTAGCGCCCCCTAGGAAGAAAACACAGACAAAGCTGCCTCTAACTCCCGGTAGCAATGTCGTAGACACATGAAACAAAAACTTCTATGTAGGTCTCAGTTAGGCCTATATTTCATACACTGACAACCCCCAGCAAAAATCAACAGAAAGTTTGCAATTCCCCCTTTAAAACAAAAATTGTGTAAAAACAGTCACCTTTTTTCAAACATTATCTCCTCTGAGCGCGTTTGTCATGTCGGCTTCAAATAAGCACAGGACAGAGATTGAACCCTTCTGATTAAAAGTTAATGAAATAGTTTATACAGAATCTAAGAGACTGATGTATAACACGTGTACACAACTTTTTCTCTGTGTAATAATCCATCCATTTTCTACTGCTTATCCAGGCTTGGGTCGCGGACATGTGGACATGTTCCATAAATATTGATGTTAAAGATTTCTTTTTTTGTGAAGAAATGTTCAGAAGTAAGTTGATGAATCTCTATTACAATCCCCAAAGAGGGCACTTTAAGTTGATGATTACTTCTATGTGGAGAAATCTTTATTAAGGACCGATGTCCCTTTGGTACAAAGGACCCTATTGAATTTCTAGCGTTTTATTATTATTATTACACCGCCGCCTCTTAGAGCTGTAATTTGACCCCCTTAACATGCTTCAAAACTCACCAAATTTGACACCCACATCAGGACTGGCGAAAATTACGATCGATTCCAAAAACCAAACCCCAAAACTCAAAATTGCGCTCTAGCGCCCCCTAGGAAGAAAACACAGACAAAGCTGCCTCTAACTCCCGGTAGCAATGTCGTAGACACATGAAACAAAAACTTCTATGTAGGTCTCAGTTAGGCCTATATTTCATACACTGACAACCCCCAGCAAAAATCAACAGAAAGTTTGCAATTCCCCCTTTAAAACAAAAATTGTGTAAAAACAGTCACCTTTTTTCAAACATTATCTCCTCTGAGCGCGTTTGTCATGTCGGCTTCAAATAAGCACAGGACAGAGATTGAACCCTTCTGATTAAAAGTTAATGAAAGAGTTTATACAGAATCTAAGAGACTGATGTATAACACGTGTACACAACTTTTTCTATGTGTAATAATCCATCCATCTTCTACTGCTTATCCAGGCTTGGGTCGCGGACATTTGGACATGTTCCATAAATATTGATGTTAAAGATTTCTTTTTTTGTGAAGAAATGTTTAGAAGTAAGTTGATGAATCCAGACGGATCTCTATTACAATCCCCGAAGAAGGCACTTTAAGTTGATGATTACTTCCATGTGGAGAAATCTTTATTAGGGACAGAGGACCCTATTGAACTTCTAGCGTCTTATTATTATTATTACACCACCGCCTCTTTGAGCTGTAATTTGACCCCCTTAACATGCTTCAAAACTCACCAGATTTGACACCCACATCAGGACTGGCGAAAATTAAGATCGATTCCAAAAACCAAACCCCAAAACTCAAAATTGCCCTCTAGCGCCCCCTAGGAAGAAAACATAGACAAAGCTGCCTCTAACTCCCGGTAGCAATGTCGTAGACACATGAAACAAAAACTTCTATGTAGGTCTCAGTTAGGCCTATATTTCATACACTGACAACCCCCAGCAAAAATCAACAGAAAGTTTGCAATTCCCCCTTTAAAACAAAAATTGTGTAAAAACAGTCACCTTTTTTCAAACATTATCTCCTCTGAGCGCGTTTGTCATGTCGGCTTCAAATAAGCACAGGACAGAGATTGAACCCTTCTGATTAAAAGTTAATGAAAGAGTTTATACAGAATCTAAGAGACTGTTGTATAACACGTGTACACAACTTTTTCTCTGTGTAATAATCCATCCATTTTCTACTGCTTATCCAGGCTTGGGTCGCGGATATGTGGACATGTTCCATAAATATTGATGTTAAAGATTTCTTTTTTTGTGAAGAAATGTTTAGAAGTAAGTTGATGAATCCAGATGGATCTCTATTACAATCCCCAAAGAGGGCACTTTAAGTTGATGATTACTTCTATGCGGAGAAATCTTTATTAGGGACCGATGTCCCTTTGGGACAGAGGACCCTATTGAATTTCTAGCGTTTTATTATTATTATTACACCGCCGCCTCTTAGAGCTGTAATTTGACCCCCTTAACATGCTTCAAAACTCACCAAATTTGACACCTACATCAGGACTGGCGAAAATTACGATCGATTCCAAAAACCAAACCCCAAAACTCAAAATTGCGCTCTAGCACCCCCTAGGAAGAAAACACAGACAAAGCTGCCTCTAACTCCCGGTAGCAATGTCGTAGACACATGAAACAAAAACTTCTATGTAGGTCTGAGTTAGGCCTATATTTCATACATTGACAACCCCCAGCAAAAATCAACACAAAGTTTGCAATTCCCCCTTTAAAACAAAAATTGTGTAAAAACAGTCACCTTTTTTCAAACATTATCTCCTCTGAGCGCGTTTGTCATGTCGGCTTCAAATAAGCACAGGACAGAGATTGAACCCTTCTGATTAAAAGTTAATGAAAGAGTTTATACAGAATCTAAGAGACTGATGTATAACACGTGTACACAACTTTTTCTCTGTGTAATAATCCATCCATCTTCTACTGCTTATCCAGGCTTGGGTCGCGGACATGTGGACATGTTCCATAAATATTGATGTTAAAGATTTCTTTTTTTGTGAAGAAATGTTTAGAAGTAAGTTGATGAATCCAGATGGATCTCTATTACAATCCCCAAAGAGGGCACTTTAAGTTGATGATTACTTCTATGCGGAGAAATCTTTATTAGGGACCGATGTCCCTTTGGGACAGAGGACCCTATTGAATTTCTAGCGTTTTATTATTATTATTACACCGCCGCCTCTTAGAGCTGTAATTTGACCCCCTTAACATGCTTCAAAACTCACCAAATTTGAAACCCACATCAGGACTGGCGAAAATTACGATCGATTCCAAAAACCAAACCCCAAAACTCAAAATTGCGCTCTAGCGCCCCCTAGGAAGAAAACACAGACAAAGCTGCCTCTAACTCCCGGTAGCAATGTCGTAGACACATGAAACAAAAACTTCTATGTAGGTCTCAGTTAGGCCTATATTTCCTACACTGACAACCCCCAGCAAAAATCAACAGAAAGTTTGCAATTCCCCCTTTAAAACAAAAATTGTGTAAAAACAGTCACCTTTTTTCAAACATTATCTCCTCTGAGCGCGTTTGTCATGTCGGCTTCAAATAAGCACAGGACAGAGATTGAACCCTTCTGATTAAAAGTTAATGAAAGAGTTTATACAGACTGATGTATAACACGTGTACACAACTTTTTCTCTGTGTAATAATCCATCCATCCATCCATCTTCTACTGCTTATCCAGGCTTGGGTCGCGGGGGCAGCAACCCAAACGGTCCCGTCCATTGCTGCTTGAAGCTTTAATTTATAATTGAATCACTTGTTTATTTTTCAACAACTTTTTAGTGATTTTTATATCTTTTTTTCCAAAAAAGACCACTAGAAAGGAGCAATATTTTGCACTGTTATTCAATTTAATAAATCAGAAACTGATGACATAGTGCTGTATTTTACTTCTTTATCTCTTTTTTTCAACCAAAAATGCTTTGCTCTGATTAGGGGGTACTTGAATGAAAAAATGTTGACAGGGGGTACATCACTGAAAAAAGGTTGGGAAGCATTTCTAATTCCGTGAGGTGTCTAGAATAGGAGTTTGCACATCAGTCCTGCTCTCTTTGCTCAAGGGGAGCATTTCTAACTGCGTTGACTCTGATTCTAACAATAATTGAACATACTTTATGCCCAGATCTCATGTTGTGGGGCCATTTTGCTAGCATGCAAGTGAAAATGATATTTACATTTAATGAAAGTGAGGGTTTTAAAAGTGTATCTTGCAATTTAACGGTACCTGAGGGGATACTTTTGGGGATTGCTGTGATTTGCTTTGGTGTAATACAAACTGTCCACAATATATCTGTTTGTAAAAATGCCAATCACATATTTCTGAGAGCCAAATGAGGATTTTAATGACGCTGAACCTCACTGGCGTCGTCTTATTGACTGACTGAGCATTTTTTCAGTATTCCTTAATTACCAATGTCCAACATTGCCGACATGCACGAGCGCAACATCCTGCCAATCATTGTCGGAGGAACTAACTACTACATCGAGTCCCTGCTGTGGCGAGTCCTATTGGACGCCGGGGTGAGTCATTTTTAAGACGTTGTGACGCCTCATTCACGCCACGCTGAGACTGCTTCCTGTTGTCTCTGTCCAGAAGGAGCGCTCCGGAGATGGAGGCGTGGACAGGAAGATGCAGCTGGAGAAACTGGCAGGAGATGAATTACATAATCGACTGATGGAAGTGGACCCCAAAATGGCTGCCATGTTGCACCCCAATGACAAGCGCAAAGTTGCCAGGTAATTGAAATGGAAATGTGAGCACTGGTTTCCACCTTTTCACTCGCTGGCTTGATGAGTTGCAGTTTGTGCACTCGGCTCTTTTGTGGCTCCAGGTTAGGTCACCCTGCTCCTCCTCCTCCTCCTCCTGTATGTTCATGATGCAGTCCTGTGTTTGTCTGGTCTTGTTGCATACTGTATGTTCATGATGCAGTCCTGTGTTTGTCTGGTCTTGTTGCATACTGTATGTTCATGATGCAGTCCTGTGTTTGTCTGGTCTTGTTGCATACTGTATGTTCACGATGCAGTCCTGTGTTTGTCTGGTCTTGTTGCATACTGTATGTTCATGATGCAGTCCTGTGTTTGTCTGGTCATGTTGCATACTGTATGTTCACGATGCAGTCCTGTGTTTGTCTGGTCTTGTTGCATACTGTATGTTCATGATGCAGTCCTGTGTTTGTCTGGTCATGTTGCATACTGTATGTTCATGATGCAGTCCTGTGTTTGTCTGGTCTTGTTGCATACTGTATGTTCATGATGCAGTCCTGTGTTTGTCTGGTCTTGTTGCATACTGTATGTTCATGATGCAGTCCTGTGTTTGTCTGGTCTTGTTGCATACTGTATGTTCATGATGCAGTCCTGCGTTTGTCTGGTCTTGTTGCATATTGTATGTTCATGATGCAGTCCTGTGTTTGTCTGGTCTTGTTGCATACTGTATGTTCATGATGCAGTCCTGCGTTTGTCTGGTCTTGTTGCATATTGTATGTTCATGATGCAGTCCTGTGTTTGTCTGGTCTTGTTGCATATTGTATGTTCATGATGCAGTCCTGTGTTTGTCTGGTCTTGTTGCATATTGTATGTTCATGATGCAGTCTTGTGTTTGTCTGGTCTTGTTGCATACTGTATGTTCATGATGCAGTCCTGCGTTTGTCTGGTCTTGTTGCATACTGTATGTTCATGATGCAGTCCTGTGTTTGTCTGGTCTTGTTGCATACTGTATGTTCATGATGCAGTCCTGTGTTTGTCTGGTCATGTTGCATACTGTATGTTCATGATGCAGTCCTGTGTTTGTTTGGTCTTGTTGCATACTGTATGTTCATGATGCAGTCCTGTGTTTGTTTGGTCTTGTTGCATACTGTATGTTCATGATGCAGTCCTGTGTTTGTTTGGTCTTGTTGCATACTGTATGTTCATGATGCAGTCCTGTGTTTGTCTGGTCTTGTTGCATACTGTATGTTCATGATGCAGTCCTGTGTTTGTTTGGTCTTGTTGCATACTGTATGTTCATGATGCAGTCCTGTGTTTGTCTGGTCTTGTTGCATATTGTATGTTCATGATGCAGTCCTGTGTTTGTCTGGTCTTGTTGCATACTGTATGTTCATGATGCAGTCCTGTGTTTGTCTGGTCTTGTTGCATATTGTATGTTCATGATGCAGTCCTGTGTTTGTCTGGTCTTGTTGCATATTGTATGTTCATGATGCAGTCCTGTGTTTGTCTGGTCTTGTTGCATATTGTATGTTCATGATGCAGTCTTGTGTTTGTCTGGTCTTGTTGCATACTGTATGTTCATGATGCAGTCCTGCGTTTGTCTGGTCTTGTTGCATACTGTATGTTCATGATGCAGTCTTGTGTTTGTCTGGTCTTGTTGCATACTGTATGTTCATGATGCAGTCCTGTGTTTGTCTGGTCTTGTTGCATACTGTATGTTCATGATGCAGTCCTGTGTTTGTCTGGTCATGTTGCATACTGTATGTTCATGATGCAGTCCTGTGTTTGTTTGGTCTTGTTGCATACTGTATGTTCATGATGCAGTCCTGTGTTTGTTTGGTCTTGTTGCATACTGTATGTTCATGATGCAGTCCTGTGTTTGTTTGGTCTTGTTGCATACTGTATGTTCATGATGCAGTCCTGTGTTTGTCTGGTCTTGTTGCATACTGTATGTTCATGATGCAGTCTTGTGTTTGTCTGGTCTTGTTGCATACTGTATGTTCATGATGCAGTCCTGCGTTTGTCTGGTCTTGTTGCATACTGTATGTTCATGATGCAGTCCTGTGTTTGTCTGGTCTTGTTGCATACTGTATGTTCATGATGCAGTCTTGTGTTTGTCTGGTCTTGTTGCATACTGTATGTTCATGATGCAGTCCTGCGTTTGTCTGGTCTTGTTGCATACTGTATGTTCATGATGCAGTCCTGTGTTTGTCTGGTCTTGTTGCATACTGTATGTTCATGATGCAGTCCTGTGTTTGTCTGGTCATGTTGCATACTGTATGTT
The DNA here is from genome assembly GCF_033978795.1 of Nerophis ophidion. Lineage (NCBI taxonomy): Eukaryota > Metazoa > Chordata > Actinopteri > Syngnathiformes > Syngnathidae > Nerophis > Nerophis ophidion. The sequence goes on from NC_084631.1 coordinate 43,157,776, forward strand.
CATGATGCAGTCATGTTTGTCTGGTCTTGTTGCATACTGTATGTTCATGATGCAGTCCTGTGTTTGTCTGGTCTTGTTGCATACTGTATGTTCATGATGCAGTCCTGCGTTTGTCTGGTCTTGTTGCATACTGTATGTTCATGATGCAGTCCTGTGTTTGTCTGGTCTTGTTGCATACTGTATGTTCATGATGCAGTCCTGCGTTTGTCTGGTCTTGTTGCATACTGTATGTTCATGATGCAGTCCTGTGTTTGTCTGGTCTTGTTGCATACTGTATGTTCATGATGCAGTCCTGTGTTTGTCTGGTCTTGTTGCATACTGTATGTTCATGATGCAGTCCTGTGTTTGTCTGGTCTTGTTGCATACTGTATGTTCATGATGCAGTCCTGTGTTTGTCTGGTCTTGTTGCATACTGTATGTTCATGATGCAGTCCTGTGTTTGTCTGGTCTTGTTGCATACTGTATGTGTTTGTCTGGTCTTGTTGCATACTGTATGTTCACGATGCAGTCCTGTGTTTGTCTGGTCTTGTTGCATACTGTATGTTCATGATGCAGTCCTGTGTTTGTCTGGTCTTGTTGCATACTGTATGTTCATGATGCAGTCCTGTGTTTGTCTGGTCTTGTTGCATACTGTATGTTCACGATGCAGTCCTGTGTTTGTCTGGTCTTGTTGCATACTGTATGTTCATGATGCAGTCCTGTGTTTGTCTGGTCTTGTTGCATACTGTATGTTCATGATGCAGTCCTGTGTTTGTCTGGTCTTGTTGCATACTGTATGTTCATGATGCAGTCCTGTGTTTGTCTGGTCTTGTTGCATACTGTATGTTCACGATGCAGTCCTGCGTTTGTCTGGTCTTGTTGCATACTGTATGTTCATGATGCAGTCCTGTGTTTGTCTGGTCTTGTTGCATACTGTATGTTCACGATGCAGTCCTGTGTTTGTCTGGTCTTGTTGCATACTGTATGTTCATGATGCAGTCCTGTGGTTGTCTGGTCTTGTTGCATACTGTATGTTCACGATGCAGTCCTGTGTTTGTCTGGTCTTGTTGCATACTGTATGTTCATGATGCAGTCCTGTGTTTGTCTGGTTTTGTTGCATACTGTATGTTCATGATGCAGTCCTGTGTTTGTCTGGTCTTGTTGCATACTGTATGTTCATGATGCAGTCCTGTGTTTGTCTGGTCTTGTTGCATACTGTATGTTCATGATGCAGTCCTGTGTTTGTTTGGTTTTGTTGCATACTGTATGTTCATGATGCAGTCCTGTGTTTGTCTGGTTTTGTTGCATACTGTATGTTCATGATGCAGTCCTGTGTTTGTCTGGTCTTGTTGCATACTGTATGTTCATGATGCAGTCCTGTGTTTGTCTGGTCTTGTTGCATACTGTATGTTCACGATGCAGTCCTGCGTTTGTCTGGTCTTGTTGCATACTGTATGTTCATGATGCAGTCCTGTGTTTGTCTGGTCTTGTTGCATACTGTATGTTCACGATGCAGTCCTGTGTTTGTCTGGTCTTGTTGCATACTGTATGTTCATGATGCAGTCCTGTGGTTGTCTGGTCTTGTTGCATACTGTATGTTCACGATGCAGTCCTGTGTTTGTCTGGTCTTGTTGCATACTGTATGTTCATGATGCAGTCCTGTGTTTGTCTGGTTTTGTTGCATACTGTATGTTCATGATGCAGTCCTGTGTTTGTCTGGTCTTGTTGCATACTGTATGTTCATGATGCAGTCCTGTGTTTGTCTGGTCATGTTGCATACTGTATGTTCATGATGCAGTCCTGTGTTTGTCTGGTCTTGTTGCATACTGTATGTTCATGATGCAGTCCTGTGTTTGTCTGGTCTTGTTGCATACTGTATGTTCATGATGCAGTCCTGTGTTTGTCTGGTCTTGTTGCATACTGTATGTTCATGATGCAGTCCTGCGTTTGTCTGGTCTTGTTGCATATTGTATGTTCATGATGCAGTCCTGTGTTTGTCTGGTCTTGTTGCATACTGTATGTTCATGATGCAGTCCTGCGTTTGTCTGGTCTTGTTGCATATTGTATGTTCATGATGCAGTCCTGTGTTTGTCTGGTCTTGTTGCATATTGTATGTTCATGATGCAGTCCTGTGTTTGTCTGGTCTTGTTGCATATTGTATGTTCATGATGCAGTCTTGTGTTTGTCTGGTCTTGTTGCATACTGTATGTTCATGATGCAGTCCTGCGTTTGTCTGGTCTTGTTGCATACTGTATGTTCATGATGCAGTCCTGTGTTTGTCTGGTCTTGTTGCATACTGTATGTTCATGATGCAGTCCTGTGTTTGTCTGGTCATGTTGCATACTGTATGTTCATGATGCAGTCCTGTGTTTGTTTGGTCTTGTTGCATACTGTATGTTCATGATGCAGTCCTGTGTTTGTTTGGTCTTGTTGCATACTGTATGTTCATGATGCAGTCCTGTGTTTGTTTGGTCTTGTTGCATACTGTATGTTCATGATGCAGTCCTGTGTTTGTCTGGTCTTGTTGCATACTGTATGTTCATGATGCAGTCCTGTGTTTGTTTGGTCTTGTTGCATACTGTATGTTCATGATGCAGTCCTGTGTTTGTCTGGTCTTGTTGCATATTGTATGTTCATGATGCAGTCCTGTGTTTGTCTGGTCTTGTTGCATACTGTATGTTCATGATGCAGTCCTGCGTTTGTCTGGTCTTGTTGCATATTGTATGTTCATGATGCAGTCCTGTGTTTGTCTGGTTTTGTTGCATACTGTATGTTCATGATGCAGTCCTGTGTTTGTCTGGTCTTGTTGCATACTGTATGTTCATGATGCAGTCCTGTGTTTGTCTGGTCTTGTTGCATACTGTATGTTCATGATGCAGTCCTGTGTTTGTTTGGTTTTGTTGCATACTGTATGTTCATGATGCAGTCCTGTGTTTGTCTGGTTTTGTTGCATACTGTATGTTCATGATGCAGTCCTGTGTTTGTCTGGTCTTGTTGCATACTGTATGTTCATGATGCAGTCCTGTGTTTGTCTGGTCTTGTTGCATACTGTATGTTCACGATGCAGTCCTGCGTTTGTCTGGTCTTGTTGCATACTGTATGTTCATGATGCAGTCCTGTGTTTGTCTGGTCTTGTTGCATACTGTATGTTCACGATGCAGTCCTGTGTTTGTCTGGTCTTGTTGCATACTGTATGTTCATGATGCAGTCCTGTGGTTGTCTGGTCTTGTTGCATACTGTATGTTCACGATGCAGTCCTGTGTTTGTCTGGTCTTGTTGCATACTGTATGTTCATGATGCAGTCCTGTGTTTGTCTGGTTTTGTTGCATACTGTATGTTCATGATGCAGTCCTGTGTTTGTCTGGTCTTGTTGCATACTGTATGTTCATGATGCAGTCCTGTGTTTGTCTGGTCTTGTTGCATACTGTATGTTCATGATGCAGTCCTGTGTTTGTTTGGTTTTGTTGCATACTGTATGTTCATGATGCAGTCCTGTGTTTGTCTGGTCTTGTTGCATATTGTATGTTCATGATGCAGTCCTGTGTTTGTCTGGTCTTGTTGCATACTGTATGTTCATGATGCAGTCCTGTGTTTGTCTGGTCTTGTTGCATACTGTATGTTCATGATGCAGTCCTGTGTTTGTTTGGTCTTGTTGCATACTGTATGTTCATGATGCAGTCCTGTGTTTGTTTGGTTTTGTTGCATACTGTATGTTCATGATGCAGTCCTGTGTTTGTTTGGTCTTGTTGCATACTGTATGTTCATGATGCAGTCCTGTGTTTGTCTGGTCTTGTTGCATACTGTATGTTCATGATGCAGTCCTGTGTTTGGCTCCATAGAAGCCTGCAGGTCTATGATGAGACGGGCGTCCCTCACAGCTCCTGGCTGGAGGAGCAGCGAGGCCAGCAGGGAGGCAACAGCCTCGGGGGCCCGCTGAGGTTCCAAGACCCGTGCATCTTTTGGCTGCAGGCTGACATGGACGGTAGGGGTCACTGCTTGTTAAAAGTCTCCCATATTGTCTATTCCTCTTCATATCTGTGGTGGCTGTGCAGAGCTGGACAAGAGGCTGGACTGTCGTGTAGACCAGATGCTGTCTGCTGGCCTGATTGAAGAACTGCGAGACTTCCACGCACGCTTCAATCAGAAGGAAGCCCAGAAGGACAGGTATTAATACTTGCACAGTAGCAACTCTCAGCTCTTTTCCAAAAGTGGTGTCGTGAAGCACATGCACAGCCAAGCAAGAAGACAGGCCTGGGGAATTTCTGGCAAAACCCAGAAATCCCAGTTATTTACTTTTTTATCCTTTCTTTTATTATTATTAGTATTTTTTTTTTTTTGTCCTGTCCAGCTTCTCAGGCAAATGATATAGTAGATATAGATGCCCATATCGGTAGTTCAGGTTTACTTTTCAAAAGAGAAGTGTAGGATACTTCTCTTGTTGCCTTATTTGTATTACTTGACTTTGTTAAATGTATTTATATTATCATTTGGTGCAGCCAGGCCGGAGCAGGAGGGGATAGTAAGAGAGAGAAAAAAAGTACACAGAGCGGGAAGTTGTGGGGATAAGACAGAGAGACAAAAGCAACAGCAAACACAACAACAACAATAGAGCAACTTCAGCAAACAGGATATGTACAAATATGATGGTAAAAGTGATAGCAAAGACATAAATAATAATACAGAAATGACTATGAGCATTATTACACTACAGCAATACAAATACTAATAGAAATATCACTATTGATAATGAACAATACCAATAATGTACCTCTATTATATTGTATATGTACAGTATATGTATATTTGTACAATGAATGTATATGTACAGTATGTGTATATGTATGTTTATACAGTGAATGTATATGTACATGTATGTGTATATGTATGTTTGTGCAGTGAATGTATATGTACATGTATGTGTATATGTATGTTTGTGCAGTGAATGTATATGTACATGTATATGTATATTTGTACAGTGAATGTATATGTACATGTATATGTATGTTTATACAGTGAATGCATATGTATGTGTATATGTATGTTTGTGCAGTGAATGTATATGTACATGTATGTGTATATCAATCAATCAATCAATGTTTACTTATATAGCCCTAAATCACTAGTGTCTCAAAGGGCTGCACAAACCACTACGACATCCTCGGGCAAGGAAAACTCACACCCAGTGGGACATCGGTCACAATAATGACTATGAGAACGTGATACTGTGATACTGTTGATACTGATGACTATGAGAACATATGAGAACATGATACTGTGAAAGATCAATCCATAATGGATCCAACACAGTCGCGAGAGTCCAGTCCAAAGCGGATCCAACACAGCAGCGAGAGTCCCGTTATGTATGTATATGTATATGTATGTATATGTATATGTATATTTGTGCAGTGAATGTATATGTACATGTATATGTATGTTTATACAGTGAATGTATATGTACATGTATGTGTATATGTATGTTTATACAGTGAATGTATATGTACATGTATGTGTATATGTATGTTTGTGCAGTGAATGTATATGTACATGTATATGTATATTTGTACAGTGAATGTATATGTACATGTATATGTATGTTTATACAGTGAATGTATATGTATGTGTATATGTATGTTTGTGCAGTGAATGTATATGTACATGTATGTGTATATGTATGTTTGTGCAGTGAATGTATATGTACATGTATGTGTATATGTATGTTTGTGCAGTGAATGTATATGTACATGTATATGTATATTTGTACAGTGAATGTATATGTACATGTATATGTATGTTTATACAGTGAATGTATATGTATGTGTATATGTATGTTTGTGCAGTGAATGTATATGTACATGTATGTGTATATGTATGTTTGTGCAGTGAATGTATATGTACATGTATATGTATATTTGTACAATGAATGTATATGTACATGTATATGTATATATATGTTTGTACAGTGAATGTATATGTACATGTATGTGTATATGTATGTTTGTACAGTGAATTTATATGTACAGTATGTGTATATGTATGTTTGTACAGTGAATGTTTATTGTTTAAAGGGGAACATTATAACAATATCTGAAGGGTGAAAAACAATAAAAAATATTTTTATGTGGAACCTTCTGGCGACATGTCTGTTCCACACATCCACAACAACATGAAACTAATATTGACCGCCAATGTCTTTGTGAACGTATGTCGGCCTGCAATGATCTTGGATTCGTGCTCCCTGGCTCCCAGTCATGATTTAATACGTGGAAGTCATAGAAATGTATCAAACCTCATGGAGTGCCTGAAAATTGAAATACGCAAACACAATGTGCGGCGGAATAGCTTAG